>NC_142016.1:19954761-20087261 GCF_049901735.1 Notechis scutatus | reverse complement strand
ACTTATCAACTATGTGACTAACTTAAAACTACTTCAGTGATTCACTTAACAACTGTGGCAAGAAATGTCATAAAATGGGGCAAAACTCGCCTAACAACAGAAATTTGAAGCTCAGTTGCAGCGGTAAGTCAAGGACTGCTTGTTTGTGCAAGGGGAAAGAATATTTATTTATTTTTCTCTTGCCATTTTTATTAAAGGAATTTTTAACAAGATAAAAGCAATGCAAATATTAGAAAAGAAACAAAGGATGCAAAGCAAGAGAGGGAAAGAGAAAGAAGAAGCTTAACATAACATGACATGATATGGAGCATCTCATAAGATGGCTGCCCACCTTCCACTGAGAGAACCCTGTACTTCCCCAGTTAAGAAATTGATCCTAAAATTGCATGACCACCTCACCAAAACCCACCCTCTTAAAAACCCACAAATGATATTCTTCCATCTCACCGCTTAAAATAAGGAAGGGACAAGTGGTCCAGGCCAGATAGAAAGGCCACTGATAGGAGACGGCAGATGTTCTGCTGATGCCGTGTGTGGAGATCCGGATGGTGTAAATGCTTAGGCCGAGGAACACCAAGGCAGCTGTGGAAGCACAGGTAGATGATCAGCTGGATTCCTTTGAGATGCTTGTTGAATCTTTTTTAGATGCTTGTTTTTATATTTGAAAACAAGGTTATCTGAGTAACCTTCTGACCTCCTTGGGATTGGCCCGTCCCACCCTCATAGGCAGAAGGGGCACACTGTGGACATTGGTCCAGGAATTCTAGCTGGGGGGGACTCTGAGGGAGAGAAGGAACAGCTCACAGGGAGTGGAGGTGTGGCTCCGGAGGTTGTGGAGGAGGCTGGGGAAGGGCTGAGGCTGGCTGGGCAGTCAGAGGAAGAACCAGGCCCATCCCCTCTGCATCCTAGGACATGCAGGGAGGAACGGAGAAGGCAACAACTTGGCTTGCGAGAGAGGAAGCGGCCATGATCTCCCTCATTGGTTGCAGCTGGGGAGAATAAGATATAAGAGAGACAATTAAAACACAGGTTGCCAGAAGCAAGCATGTTTTATTTTGGGCTGAAGTTATCTTGGTTGGCGTCCTTCCAACAGACTGTGCCTATCTCCTTGAATTTGGTAAATACTTCTCCTGTTCCGTTATGGAAATTTTGTAGTTTGTTTGGTTTTTTATTTCATCTCTATCTGCTGATTAATTTTGGACTGTATTGCTTTCTTTTGAAGACTATTTTTGAGTACATTTTATCTCCAACTGAGTATTATTGAACAGTGGGGCCAAGTTGGAGGCAATAAAGGACATTTATTT
Organism: Notechis scutatus; assembly: GCF_049901735.1. NCBI lineage: Eukaryota > Metazoa > Chordata > Lepidosauria > Squamata > Elapidae > Notechis > Notechis scutatus. The sequence continues at coordinate 20,085,957 of NC_142016.1, read as the reverse complement.
ATGTTTTGGATTTTTTTACGTTTGTGTTACACTCTGAGTCATCACAGGGTGAAAGAGAATAGCATTTTCTGCCATGCAGTGGCGGTTCTGTGGGCGTGGCTTGGTGGGGGTGGCGTGGCTTGGTGGGCATGGCGAGGGAAGGTTGCTGCACTCCCTCTCCACCCCACTAACCTGATTTCCAGCTCCGTTCTCCTGTGCAGGGCAACCAAAGAAGACCCAGCCGATCAGCTGGGACTTGGGAGGCAGAGAATAGATGGGGGCCGGGCCAGTCAGGGGTGGTATTTGCCGGTTCTCTGAACTACTCAAAGTTTCCGCTACTGGTTCTCCAGAACTGGTCAGAACCTGATGAATACCACCTCTGCTGCCATGGCTCCTGACCTCTGGAACATTGTCCCTCTGGGGTGAGATTCTCCCTGATCTTCTCAGCCTTCTGAAGCACGCTGAAGACCTGACTCTTCCAGTTGGCCTGGGGTGCCAATGGAGGTTTTCATACTGGAGTAGTTAACAAATTGAGATAAGACCCCCACCTTCCCCTGTGTGCATTTTGCTCCCTTCCTTGTCATCCTTGTTCATTTTTAAGGCAATTTTAGTATTAATGTTCATTGTCTTAATGCTTTATCTTGTTTTTATTGGTTGTAGCATATATGTTTAAGTCAGTCAGTCAGTCAGTCGGTCAGTCAGTCAGTCAGTACCAGTAGTCAACTCTGAAGCGAACCTAGCTGGGGCCATTTTGGAGGTTTCAGGGTTGCCACAGTGTGAAGAAGGGATAGGGAGGGGGAGAGAACACTGTTAGATGAGGGTTTGTAGCCAAAACAAAATTGTTTCCTGTGGGAACCAAGGTCATTCCAACAGGTGGCTGGAAGGAGGAGGAGCACTGTATCCAGGCAACCAGCCAGCACCTTGATTGGACAATGTGACTGATTGGGGAAAGGGGAAACTTTTCACTTTTAATCAGGTGAAAACCACGGGAACTTTCAGAGTCTGTTTTCACCAGTTTGTGCCAATAGGATATCTCCAATAAAACTGTTCTTTGAGGAACCTGTCTGCCTCAGAGTTATTCTTTCTATGGAGTTATTACTTGGAACCCTGAAGTAAGTAAGTAAGTAAGTAAGTAAGTAAGTAAGTAAGTAAGTAAGTAAGTATATTTTTAGTAAAATATACCATAAATTTTTACCTGCAATGAAAGATCCCACAGCAGGCACCAGATACCGGTATGTGGCAGAAGTGGTGGTGTAACGATAAGTGATGCTCATAAATGAAGCCCCAACGAATCCACAGAAAAGGGCCATTATCAGGAGGGTCTTGGCACCATTGACATTGGCTGTGGTAGTAATGACAATAAAATAAAAGGCCACTTGTTAGAAGCTTTGAGAGCAGGGCTCTTCTCTGTATGCGCATACATGTTTATACACATCTTTCCAAATCTGAATTATGCATCAATCAAAAATGGCTGGACTGTAACAGATCACTTTATAAGTCCATATCAGAAACCTTCTCTAGCCTTCCAAGATCCCGTATCTAAGGTATCAGAAGCAATTACTGACATATATTAGGCTCTTTCAAATTAGTCACCCTTTTACGCACTCACCAAGGAACGTGGGCAGATGTGCATTTGAGATACCCAAAATGTAACTGCTAGAATGTTCTGGAAAACCTAGTAGAGATTTATTCATTTATTTATTCAATTCCTGTAGCCGCTCTCAAATCAAGTGAGTGGTGAACAATCATAAAACAATACCATAGACTTAAATAAATACGGCAGCTGAGAAAAAAAGTATCACCATGAATAAATACAGCCAGGAAACAGGTCCTTTGCTATATGATGAGAGTCCCAGGCCAAGACACAAAGTCAGGATTTCAAGGCCTTGTGAAAGGGCAAGAGGGTTGGGCTCCTTCTCAATTCTGAAAGGAGAATGTTCCAGAAGGAAGGGACTATAGTAGAGAAGGCACCTCGCTTAGTCTCCACCAGCCAACTTTGTTTGATTGATGAGATTCATTCATACCGGTTCTGTGGGCGTGGCTTGATGGGCATGGTGTTGCTTGGTGGGTGTGGCAGGGGAAAGGCTACTGTAAAATCTCCATTCTCTCCCCACCCCACTAACCTGCTTTCCAGTTCTGTTCTCCTGTGCAGGGCAACCAAAGAAGACCCAGCCGATCAGCTGGGACTCAGGAGGCAGAGAATAGATGGGGGCGGGGCCAGTCAGAGGTGGTATTCCGAACTACTCAGAATTTCCGCTACCGGTTCTCCAGAACTGGTCAGAATCTAGTGAATACCACCTCTGATCTGCTACCCTTGCACATATATTTTGTACCAGTTGAAGCAAGGTAATTTAGAGGTGCTCTGTAAGCAGACATAGAAGAGTTTTAGAAGGTACGGTGGAAGAACCCAACAAGGTTAAATAGCCACTGTGGGATGACTCTTGACTCAACCTTGAGAGAAGGAGTTCTGGAGAAAGGCCCCGTCCCCACAATGCTTGGGAAGCAAAGGTTGTGGATTCTCTTACGTGCAGAAGCAACAAGATCAGGGCACACCAGCGCTAGACAGACTTTCCAAAGGCCGCTGTAGTAAATCTGCACCTCAGTCTCAACTTTGATCCATTGATGGTCCATGATCACAAAAACGAGACTAAAGAGAGTGCTGAGGGTGAACCCTGTAGCCATTCTTTCACTCCACGACATGGCTGAATTGAAGAAAACTGAGGCTTTTCTTCATGCAGATATCTTCTTCTTAAGGGAATCTCTTCACACCCAACCCACATATATGGAGAAACCATGAGTTTCCAGGCAGACACTGGCTCAGAATCTGCCCTTTATTCCTTGGAATGATGAGCAAATCAGCATTCTGCGCCATTAAACCTCTCATGCGCACCCCATTCCGGGTTCCATCACTTGCTTCTTGGTTAACGTGGCTGCCATTGGACATTCCATCAAAGGAACGTTTTCAGCCGGCAGGTGTGGTAAAGCTGAGATGGAATTTGTTCTTTGGTTTTCTTCTTCAAAGGAGAGTTTTCCTATTATTTTCACAAGCTACTTTTGAATTTATTTTATTGAAGCAGAGTGATCAAAGCACTGTGGTTTATAGGCCCTGGAGGTGGTGGCCTAGAGGTGAAGAGACTCGCTTCCCACTCAGAAGGTTGAGAATTCAATCCTAGGTAGCTGCAGATGTTTCTCTAGGTAAAGGTTCCCCTTGCACATGCGTGCTAGTCGTTGCCAACTCTAGGGGACGGTGCTCATCTCCATTTCTAAGCCAAAGAGCCTGCACTGTCTGAAGACGTCTCCGTGGTCATGTGGCCAGCATGACTAAACGCCCGAAGGTGTATGGAATGCTGTTATCTTCCCACCAAAGTGGTCCCTATTTTTCTACTTGCATTTTTACATGCTTTCGAACTGCTAGGTTGGCAGAAGCTGTGACAAGTAATGGGAGCACACTTCATTATGTGGTGCTAGGGATTCGAACCGCCGAACTGCCGACCTTTCTCCATCGACAAGCTCAGTGTCTTAGCCACTGAGCCACCGTATCCCTTTCTCTATCTATGTTTCTCTATCAGGACGCAAACGAGAAAATATCTGCTGCAAACTCCACAGAGATGACAGGAAGGGCATCCAGCCAGTAAACGCTTTGCTCCATTCAGTCACCATAATTCCACCCCCAAATAAATGGATTAAAGGGTCATAAAAAAGAAAAGAAAAGTACAAGTTCTGTAGGACTGTAGAATGTATTTCCTTTGCCATTATCCTTCTTATATTTATATTTATTTATATATATATATATATATATATATATATATATATATATATATATATATATATATATATATATATATATATATATATATATATATATATATATATATATATATATATATATATATATCCCCTTTGTGCTGCTTCCTCAGCTTCCATTTTAAGATTGCAAATAAGAAAGTTATAACTTGGGGACTTAACATCTAAAGGAGTTTGGGATCTTCAGCTTGGAGGAAGAACAAAAAGCAACTCCTGGCTCCTTCAAATATTTGAAACAAAGTCATCAACAGATGATGGAGCAAATACTATTTTCTACTTGTTCCAGTAGGTAGGGTCAGGGGTGGGATTCAAAACTCCAGCAACCAGTTCACTGCCTGGTTGCTGGGTGGGTGTGGCCATGGTGTGGGTGTGGCCTATAGGAACTTCCAGTACGGCCATTTTTCACCTTCCCCAAGGTCCGGAGGCTTCCCTTGGGCCTTTGGGAGGGCGAAAAAGGCCTCCCCGGGCTCCAGCGGGTCACGGGAAGCCGGAAACAGGCCCATCTGGAACTTCCGGTTTGGCCTGGTTTTGGCCTTCCCAGAGCCTCTGTGCGGACCCTAAACTTACCTGCATCCAAAACAGGCCATGTGGAGACTCCGGGGGGGGGGGGCAGGGGGGTCAGGGGGGGGTCAGGCAGTTGGTTCAACTATCGGTTCGGCGAACCAGATGTAAATTGAACAACTGGATGTTAAATTGGCCCAAACTTAAGGAGGAGAATTTTAAATAAACAGGAACAACACACTTAAGCCATTTGGGTGATAGGCTCCTTCTGGTTTAAATGAGGGGCCTTCCTTCCTTCCTTCCTTCCTTCCTTCCTTCCTTCCTTCCTCCCTCCCTCCCTCCCTCCCTCTTTCTCTCCTCCCTCTCTCCCTTCCTTCTTTATTTGAAAGCAAGGAAACACTTTCCCCTTACATAGAGAGTAGCACGAGCAAAGGAACACCAAAACGTGAGATATTAAAATTGTGTGAAGTATATGAATCAGTCAAATAATAAAAAATATCAGTGCTGCATTTGGATACCTTACATTTTTATATGTTTCCTTGCGTGTGTGTGTATGTGTAGGGAGGAGTTTTTATTTCAGAACGAAAGTACATGAGCTTAAGATTCTTCAATGTGAACTTACTGCAACGAAAAAAAAGTCGGAAGTCACTGTATTTTATTATTGTTTTTAACTCCAACCCCCCTTCCTTCACTTTATCTCCTCTATTCCCTTTCCTTTCCACCTTCCCCCATTGTCTTTAGTTCTATTTTATATTTCTTCAGTGTTCATTGGTAAGTGCTGGTGCCAGTTGCACTCTCGGTGCCGTGTATCCAGGTTTAGGTGAATCTTACGTTGTCTCACCCAAATTCTTCCTGTTCTGGATGTAAACATCGTTGGTAGAGTCTTCCTCAAATACTATCAGCATGAAAATGAGCGCTGGGAGGAAATTGAGAAAACTCAAGCTGTTGGTATAAATGGAGTACAATCACTCTGCAGCAACATTGTGTTTCAATACGTACACAGTCACCTCTACAATTAAATAAATAATTCCCTCAACACTGTCAAACTACTTACTAAGTCTGCATTACTATTATTGTTACTATTAATCCTCCCATCCTTCCTTTCACCCATCTCCTCCCACTTATTACTGTATGACTGTAACCTTGTTGCTTGTATCCTAATGATTTTGTAGTGACTGTTTCTTAGTATGATTTGATTACTTATTATACCCTATGACTATTATTAAGTGTTGTAACTTATGATTCTTGACTCTTGACAAATGTATCTTTTCTTTTATGTACACTGGGAGCATATGCACCAAGACAAATTCCTTGTGTGTCTAATCACATTTGGCCAATAAATAATTCTATTCTATTCTATTCTATTCTATTCTATTCTATTCTATTCTATTCTATTCTATTCTATTCTATTCTATTCCATTCCACTCCACTCCACTCCACTCCACTCCACTCCACTTCACACCACTCTCTACTCTACTCTACTCTACTCTACTCTACTCTACTCTACTCTACTCTACTCTACTCTACTCTACTCTACTCTACTCTACTCTACTCTATTCTCCTCTAACATGTGATGTGACTAAACAGCCAAAGCACTTGAGAATGTCCATCCTTTTTGAGCTTCATGTTCACAAGGAACATTGTTGTTTCATTTCCTCATATCCCTCCCCCCCCCCCCCCACAACTCATCTGTGTTGTGTGGGGATGTGATTTGCAAACCTTTGGCTAATCATAGCGTTTCTGAACCTCAGTAACTTTAATATGAACTTCAACTTCCAGAAGTCCCTAGATAGCATCTCATTGGCTTAGTGTGATACAGTCCCTCATTGTTGTGATTTACCAATACAGCTCATCTTTTGACTTAATGACCACAATTGAGCCCAAAGTTTCTGTTGCTAAGTAAGACATTGGTTCCGTGAGTTTTGCCCCCTTTTACGACAGTTGTTAAAGGAATCACTGCAGTTGTTAAATTAGTAGCACTGCGGTTAAGTGAATCTGGTTTCACCCATTCACTTCACTCGTCAAAAGGTTGCAAAAGATGATCACATAGGAATAGCACTGAGACTTAGATACCACTTTACAGTGCTTTGCAGCTCTCTAAGTGGTTTACAGTGTCAGCCTCTTGCCCCTAATAATCTGAGTCCTCATTTTACCCACCTCGGAAGGAGGGAAGGCTGAGTCAACCTTGCAGGACTCCAGGACACTGCGATTGTCTTAAGTAGGAGTCAGTTGCCAAACAATTTTCATCACACAATCATGAGGATGCTGCAGTGGTCATAAATGTGAAAAACGGTCATATGTCACTTTTTTCAACTTTTTTTGAACAGTCACTAAATGAATTGTTGTAAACTGAGGACTATCTGTAGTAGTTTATGGCTTAGTCTTATACGTAAATGTACCATACCAGCTGGGTGATTCTGGAAGTTGAAGTCCACCCATCTTAAAGCTTCTGTAGTGAAGGCCCAGTGTTATGAAGCAGACCCATATATGATTTACTCAGTTCCATCACCCATCCCGCCTTCAAGTGCTTTTTCCCCCCTCTACAATTGTTTTCTCCTCCAAGGAAATATCCATTTATTGGTTCAACTGAATAAATGCAACCAGGCTTCCTTTCACTTACAAGAATGCCACTCTGCCAATTAAATTGCTAAATGCAGGAGCTGCCATCTTTGTTCTAGAGTTTTGCCCCTGTAGCAATAATCCATTCTATGTCTCAGTTCTTAATATGCACACACAAACACAAACACAGACACACACACACACACACACACACAAACACACTTGTGGCTGTTGTCAAACAGCTGCATTCCCGGGCTCTCTCATTAGCTTACACCCATCTCTATCCATATGTCTCAATCCTTCTTTAACACTCTCTGCAGCCTTCAGCTGTTAGAAAGTTGGGTGTGGACTCACCATTCAATAGGAAAAGGAGGCTAGCTAAACAACCCAGGACAAAGCACCAGGAGATGTATATTGGTGCGGTAATATCTGGAACAGGATGACCAAGAAGTCCTTTGAATTGAAGGGACAGGCCGTACAGCACCATCGTGATTAGTGATATGATTCCTGAAGATGGAGGGAGGGACAAGAATTGACAAGCACAATCTGAGAAGTTCTAGGAGGTTTAAAAGCAGCTCCTTCCTTGCCTGACGTGGTGCCTGAGGGGGAGAAATGTCCACCCCACCAATTCCTTAAGGAGACTCAAAAGAAAAAAAAGACGGGGTGTCGGTGGAGATTCTCAGTCATCCAAGTCATGGTTGTCCCAAAGGTGCTTTTTTTCAAGAGGCAATTGGACTTTCTGGGGTTTTCTTCCCCTTTGAAGACATTTCACTTCTCATCCAAGAAGCTTCTTCAGCTCAGAGCTGAAGAAGCTTCTTGGATGAGAAGCGAAACGTCTTCAAAAAGAAAAGAAAAAACAACTGAAGTCCAACTGCCTCCTGAAAAAGCACCATTCATGGTGATGATGATATTTTCCATTCAGTTGTGACTGACTCTTGGTGATTCTATGGGATAGGTCTCTCTCTACCTCTAATGATCTTGCACAACTTCTTTGAGTCATTCTATCATCTGGCTGGTGTCAGCTTTGATGGTGTCCATCCACTATATTCTTTGATGGCCTGGTTTCCTGCTACCGTTAACTCTTCCAACATAATTGCTTTCTCCTGGGAATTGCCCTGCATGACTATGTCATGTCACATGTACAGAAATGACAGAGCTGCTTTCATAATTCGCCTCGACCTGACATGACTCTCCAGAGCTGGGTGATGCTATTCAGTGGTGGGATTCAAAACTTTTTACTACCGGTTTTGTGGGCGTGGCCAGGTGGCCAGGTGGGCATGGCCATGTGATTGGGTGGGCATGGTTTTTCTTTGCAGCATCCCCCCCCAGCCCCCACTCAGTTTTTTGGGCCTTCCTAGCCTCAGGGGAGCCTCTGGGGGGGGGCATTTTTGCTCCCAGAAGGCTCACCTGGGGCTCAGGAATAAAAGGAGCATAGGAGGGGCGCACAGCACCCCTCCACGCTCCATTTTGGGGCCTTCCTGGCCTCAGGGGAGCTTCTGGGGGGCATTTTTGCTCCCAGGAAGCTTCCCTGGGGCCCAGGAAGGCAAAAAATGGAGGGGGGCTGTGCCCCCTCCCTCCATTTTTTGCCTTCCTAGCCCTCAGCGAAGTCTTCTGGGTGAAGCAGTAAGAAGTGAGAGGAATCCCAGCACAGCCGTTCGTAGGAGGTTAAAAAAAGAAATACTTTAAGGAGTGACTTGTCGGGCGAGCATCGGGTGGATGGGGTGAGCGAGCATCGGGCATCGGATGGGTGGGACAAGTGAGTGAGTGGTGACCGGGGCTGGGTTGGGGCGTGGCCAGCCAAAAGTTAATACCGGTTCGGCGACCCACTCCAAATCCTTGCTACCGGTTTGCTCGAACTGGTGCGAACCGGATGAATACCACCACTGATGCTATTGAAGATTGTATTCAAGGAAAGAACCAAGTCCAGTTGTCTCTTGAAAAAAGCACCTTCGGGATTGAGGGTGTTCTACTTTTCTCCATCTTTCTCAGCAACCCCAGCTTCAGGATGTGACACTTCTGCTACGTCTTGGGGCTGAAAACCCATCTGCATTTGCCTTATATTTCTCACTGAAGCCAATGGTTACAGAACCAATGCAGCCAGTTCTTCTAGCTGCAAGGAAATGCTATCTGAGAGCCTCAATAAGGTTTTGTAACAGAATAACAGAGTTGGAAGGTACCTTGGAGGTCTTCTATCCAACTCCCTGCTTCAGCAGGAAACCCTATATCATTTCAGGCTGCTTGTCCAGTTTCTTCTTAAAAACCTTCAGTGATAAACCACCCATAACTTCTGAAGAAAAGTTGTTCCACAGATTCATTGCTCCCACTGTCATGACATTTCTCCTTACTTCTAAGTTGGATCTCTCCTTGATTAGTTTGCTTCCACTGCTTCTTGTTCTGTCTTGGAGAATAGGGTTTGATACCATTGCAGACACAATATATCTGCTGTGCTTAAGTCTGCACAGCCTCAAAGTTAGGGTTAAGGAATAATCTTGATACGGTTTTTCTGAATTTGAAATGTGTGTATTTGGAGTACTCAGTGTAGGACGAGGGCCATGTTAACTTACAGAAGCATTTCTCAACATGCTGGCTGGGGAATTCTGGGAGTTGAAATCCACACATGTCAAAGTTGCCAAGGTTTGGAAACGATGGTCTGATCATTTCAGGCAATTTCAGAAGATCTCAACAATCAAAATGGGCTTTTGACCCATTGCAATTGTTAATCCAAAAGGCACCTGGAATCTGTTTCATATGTATCCTGCATCTACATAAATTTTCCCTCCCCTCTTCCAATCCTTCACCCTCAATTTAAATCCTATATCAGTTGACCTGTAGATATGGTATTTGGTGTAAATATACAGATATTTCTGCTTTTCAAAATATTTGTTAGGTGGAGAGGTGTTACAACAGCCTTATTTATTAGATTCTTATCTTGCCTTTATTACGTTAAGTAACTCAAGGAAGCAAACATACATAATACTCCTTCCTCCTACTGTTTTCCCCACAACAACAACCCTGTGAGGTGAGTTGGGTTGAGGGGGGAGGGGGACTGCCCCAAAGTCATCTAGGTGGCCTTCATGCCCAAAGCAGGACTAGAACTCACTGTCTCCTGGTTTTTAGGCCAGCAACCTTAACCACTACATCAAACCAATTGTAACAGTTATAAGGTGTTAAAAATCTATTGGGTCTGAAACCACCTCAGATATGCTGGCTGGAGAATACTGGGAGTTGAGGTCTACCCAACTTAAAAGTTGCCAACAATGAGAATCACTGCTCTAGTGTAAAAACTCAAAGAAGGAAGGTGGACACCACTCCTAGATTGTTCGTAGGATGGATAAAAAGTCATAATAAATGGCATGGAGCCATCTTTACCTGTAAAAAGATTGGTAAAGAGAGGCCACTTGGAATGCTTTAAGTTGGACTTGGTAAAGAGCACGGAAGCAACTGCAATTAACCCAGAGACTGTGCTGACTGACATTAAACTTCTGGTCAACCGAAGGATTTCTGGGGATAAAAAGAGGGCAAATGTAGAAAAACGTTAAGTAGGAATATCATGTCTTAGTGTGGTCCCATATACTGAGGGACGCTGAGTTTTAAACCCATCTGATTGAATAGTAGATAAAACTAATCCTAAAGAACCATAAAGTAAGTTTGTTTCCCACTCCACTATATTCTCCATCTGCCTTTGTTCTCTATTATTTCAATCTCTTCATCTTTCCCGAAAAGGTTAATTGGGAAAAAAAGTTTTCCCTTTTGATTATCTTATTTATTCATTCATGGACAAAAAATTCAACCATGTAGCTCAATAAATACAGAGACTGAAATATTGTTCCCAGCCACACTGTGACAGTTACAAACTATATAGGGAACACTTTCTTTCCTAAATACAATGCTTGCTGCAAAGTTCAAGGGGGAGTCTTGTGTGATGGAGAAGAGGACATTTGCTCTCGGCCACTTTACTCCAAAAAAAAGTAGAAGAAAGTTCCATCACATCTCAACTCACCTAAACATATTATGCCCTGTATTTTCTTGTCCTTTGGAAGAAAATACAAAGGCGAAATCTCACCTGACTGGATTAGGAAAACATACATGCCCCTAGAGCAGGGGTCCCCAACCTGTGAGACACAGCTTATTGGCCACTGGCCCGTGTGAGTAGCTGGCCAGTGTGTGCATCTGTGTGCATATGCATTGCCACAAGCATTGCGGGTGCTCATGGCCCCATTCGTGCAAAGCACTGCCGTTCACGTGCACATGCGGGCATTCATCTACCTGGCCCTCCCGCAAAACCATCCCCTCTTTTCCGCCTCCCTCCACTCCAGGCTGCCAACCCAGAAAGGGTTCCTGCCATCCATCTCTAAGCTGAATTTCCCAGGGAGAAAGCAAGGAGAAAGAAGATGGGAGTAATCCTTACGTGTGCTCGCAACAAGTCTCTGGCAGGTGTGGTTCTTGCAAATGTTCCAGAGACCCACATTGATGGGAGTTTTAGAATGGGCGATTGTAAGCCAGAATGGAGAGAATAACGTGGTGAACAAAAGGAACAAACCCATGCAGGAAAAGATCCTGGTGAAAAACTGATTCTGGAAAAATAATCTTGCGCTTTTGTTGTTCGGATTGCCTTTGGGGAATGAAGGGGTGGGGAGGAAACACTTGTTTATTTCATCGTGACATTTGTATCCCTCCTTTTTATTTTTCTTCTTTGAGTTGGCTCACATCTATAAGAACACAAATGGCTCGCTTCTATAAGAACATCCAAAGGGTGACTTAGAACAAGCCAACAATGTCCTTTTCTTCTTTCCCCCACATTTCCACCAAATTGCTCCGGTTTCTTAACACCAGGATTGGCCTGTCTAAGTAGCAACAGGCCAGAGTATGAGACAGAGGTGGTATTCAACCAGTTCTGACAAGTTTTGGGGAACCGGTAGCGGAAATTTTGAGTTGTTCAGACAACCAGACTGCCGCCGTCCCCATCTATTCTCTGCCTGCTGAGTCCCAGCTGATCCGCTGGGTCTCTTTTTGTTGTCCTGCCTGGGAGAATGGAGCTGGAAAGCAGGTTAGTGGGGTGGGGAGGGAATGGGATTTTGCAGTATCCTTCCCCTGCCACGCCCACCAAGCCAAGCCCACAGAACCGGTAGTAAAGAATATTGAATACCACCACTGGTGTGAGAGATTCCCACGGTATCCTCCCAATGCGAAGCTGTCCCAAGAATGGGGAATGAGATTGGAACCCTGGTGGCATCTCAAAATTCTTTACCAATGTTATGGGAGAGATGGAATCTCCATGTTTTCCCGGGGGAAGAAGAGATCTCTTTCCTCTTGGGAGCATGGGAAGCCTTCAGAGACTGCAAGACCAACGCTGAAAATGGCTACACGTTTTAACATGGATGCCAGTTCTGCGTTTCAGCCAAAAAAGCTAATACAATCCTTGGTTGGATAAACAGAGGCATAGAATCAAAATCACGTGAGGTGATTTTTCTTGGGAGCGTAGGAAGGGTGAGATGGCAAGAAGCCAGAGCAAGGTGTGCTTTATGAAGGATAAGCGTTCACCCTCAACTTGGAGACACCTTGTAAGTCAATGTGGGCAAAAAAAACCATATCCCACCAGTGAAAACAGGGTCTATGTCAATTCACCATGGCCAACTCGCTACAGCCAACCTGCTAGGGGACAAACTCAGGGACAAGAGTTACACTAATATCAAAAAAGGAGTGGTATAGTACCATTAAAGCACATATTGATAGTAAATCAAGAAAAAGACAATAAGAGTATGGATTAAAAAAAAGGAAAACATTACCAAAAATATTCTATCAAATGACAAATGAAATAGAATTAAAAGATATATGGAGAGAAAGAAATCCAGAAAAAAAAATCCAATATACTTATTATTCATTACCACATAAATCATGGTCAAGACTGGATATGTATGGACAAATTTGGAAATTGAACATAATATAAAAGAAATAGAAATTGAAACGAATATATGGGCAGATCATAATCCCATAAAAATAATTAATACTTATATCTATATTCATATCTATCTATATTTATTTATATATTAAGCTGAAATTGTATAATGAAAGAAAAGTGTATATAGAAAGATGACAAGGAAATGTAAAAGATGTCTTGATGTTGATATAATGATGTATAAAGTTTTATTTTATGTTTTTAAATTTTGCAAACTAAATAAAATCGAATGAAAAGAAAAAAAAAGAACTATTAAAGCAAGGCTCTTCAAGCTTGGCAAGTTTAAGACTTGTGGACTTCAACTCCCAGAATTCCTGAGCTAACATGACTAGAGGAGGAATTATGGGAGTTGAAGTCCACAAATCTTAAAGCTGTCAAGTTTGGAGACCCCTGCACTAAAGAAAGAGGCAAAAAAAAAAGGGGGGGTCAGAATGAAATGTGAATGGCAAAAATAAAAACATTTTTTCCTTTATTTTAAATCATTAAATAAAATTGTTAAATTGTCCTGCAGCGAGTTGTCCCAATGGCGAGTTGGCCATGGCAATGAGTTGTCTGTAGCAAGTTGTCCCATTCAGGTGAAAAACATCCCTACCTTTCTCCCCTTTGAAAGAAATGTTGAAATGTATGCTTTCATGGCCACCTTTCTAGTCAATGAAACTCTGGTCAATGAATGGAACAAAACCCTCATCTTTTCACTATCCCCTCGCTTAAGAAACCAATTTTTAAATCAAATTTGCATTGTTTCTATGTCACTGTTGGAGGTCATCGTAAGGCTTCAGAACCATATGGAATCTAAGATAAAGAGATGCATCTCTAGCTTGGAGTCAGTTAAGGTCCTTCGTCTATTTTGCTTTGGACCAAATTGAATACATGTTTTTTTAAAAAAACTTTATCACTTACTTTTTGTTTGGACACGCATCACTGACTGCTGGAAAACAAAAACCTTGGTTAGAAGGCAGAGCTGGAGAACGTATAGTTCGATTTCAATTGCATTGAAAAAAACATCCTTCAATATATTCAAATGTTTTAAATCGCAAGAAATCAGAATGAGAATAATAAGTCAGTACTGATTATTAGATTTAATTAGAATTAAAAGCAAGGATTGTTGATTTTTTTTAAAAAAAACAACAGCCAGTTTAGTTCAGTGATTCAGGCACCAAGCTAAACACTGGGATACTGTGAATTCTAGTCCTGCCTTAGCTAAGAAAGCCAGCTGGGTGATCTTGGGCCAGTTACTCTCTCTCAGCCCAAACCAGATAACAGATAATCAGAGTCGGAAGGGACCTTGTAGGTCATCTAGTCCAACCCCCCACCCAAGCAGGAGACCCTACACCATTTCTGATAAATGGCAGCCCAGTCTCTTCTTGAAAGTCTCAAGTGATGGTGCTCCCACAATTTCCGAGGGCAAGCTGTTTCATTGGCTGATTGTTCTCACTGTCAGAAAGTTCCTCCTTATTTCCAGGTTAAATCTCTCCTTGTTCAGTTTCCATCCGTTATTCCTTGTCTGGCCTCCACCAGGCAGGGTGGTTGTTGTGGGGAAAATAGGAGAGGCAAGTATGTTGGATATGTTTTCTGCCTTGCGTTATTTGTAAAAACAATAAATGCAGGATACAAATACATAAAACAAATCAATAAAATATAAAGAGCACCTGGAACTTCGTTGTACTAACGAATCATAATCCATTCTAAAAATGAAGATCTTCAGCGAAATGTATGAAAAAATTAGGGGAAATGTCAAGCCTCCCTTGAAAAAGCAAAGTACAGAAACAGCCTAGAACTGTGATGGAGAACCTATGGCATGCATATCAGAAGTGGCACGCAGAGCCATCTCTCCAGGCATGCCAGCCATCACCCATTGCTCTTCCGGGTTCCAGTGTGCGCTGGCCAGCTGGTCTTCACATGTGCAGGAGCACTGGAAGCCAAAAAGAGCAGCTCCCAGTGCACACATGCATGCCAGCCACCTGATCTTCTGGTTTCTAACACGCATGTGTGTGCCAAGACCAACTGGCCAGCACACATGCACATGCAAAGACCAGCTGGCCAGCGTGCATGCACATTAGAAACTGGCCGGCCACCTGGTCTTTTGGTTTATAATGTGCATGCACACAAAGACCAGCTGGCTGGCTGGTTTCTAACGCTCATGCATGCGGCGGCCAGTTGGCCTTCATGCACACATGCGCGTTAGAAGCCAAAAGACCAAGTAGCCAGTGCGCATGCATACGCTGGGAGCTGCTCTTCCATTTTTCAGTGACATACATGCATGTGTGTTTCGGCACTCGGTTTCTTTTTGGGGGGGGCATGAGCTCCCGTTTCAGCACTCAGTGCTGAAAAGATTAACTACCACTGGCCTAGAGTAATACAGTTTATTATGTAGATAACCCTATCAGCAAACCCTTCCACATTTAGATGCCACCTTATTCTAAGTCAGAATCAAATTAATTAGGTAGTCATACCATTATTAAGACAGTAGCAGAATCACAAACGCAGTTCTGTTTAGAGAAGGGTATGAAGAACACCTTTCTTCTGTATGATGTGGTTCTTTCCTACAAAACAAAAAGAAAATAAGCAAAAAAAGGTGTTATATGAATATCCTGGAGATCTTCTATGGAGAGGACTTGGCAGTCCGTCTGTAGAGAACAGAACCCAAAAGATTCAGAGAGAGAGAGAGAGAGAGAGTTACCCCTGGCCACTCAGCTTCTTTGAGAAAAGAAAAAACATGGGTTAGGGTTGACCATCAAAAAGATGCCTGCATATTCCAAGAAGCAGGACTTGTTCTGGTGAAGGAGTTGCTCCTGGGTCACTCCTTCCTTGGTCTTTCTTCCTGCAGGAAAAAAAGATTCTCTGACAGTTGGAGGCGGTGGCTCCGTGGAGTCATGGAACAATTGTGATGTTTTGGTTTAGACTGTGACATGAAAGCAAGGCCAGCCAATAGATAGGGAGAAGGAGCCGATCAAGGGCTGTCCCTGTTTTTGAGTTTTGAGCTCAGTTGCTGGGCGGTGGGGTGGAGGGATTGTGTTGCTTCTCCAAACTAGCTTGATCTGAGATGCCTCCAAAGGAACAGACGTTTGAAAGACCTGGCACTTCTGTTAATATTTTCCCCGGCGTCTGGTCTTACATTGTAAGTCCAACCAAGAAAATGGCAAACTGGATCGGTAACAGAGGTTGGTAACCTAACAGCCCTCAGACCCAAGCTACCTTGGATCTCATGTCGCAAAGGGAGTGGGGTGGACTAGACCTAACTTCAAAAACACTTTGAGAAAGTATACTAGCTCTACCTTTATTGAGGGGTTACTTCCAGAGAACTAAGGGCCAAGATGTGTTCTCCATCCTCTTCCTTCCTTTGAGCTCAACTTCATTTAGCAAAACATTGCCTTCTAAAGCCTTGGATGAGCCGTAGTGGCGCAGTGGTTAGAGTACAGTACTGCATGCTACTTGTGCTGACTGCTGGCTGCCTGCAATTTGGCAGTTCGAATCTCATCAGACTCCAGGTAGACTCAGCCTTCCATCCTTCCGAGGTTGATAAAATGAGAACCCAGATTGTTGGGGGCCAGAGACTGACTCTGTAAAACTGCTTAGAGAGGGTTGTAAAATCACTGTAAATTGATATATAAGTCTAAGTGCTATTGCTATTGCTACTCTGTGGCTCTTCCTCCCGCCTCCCAAGGTTATTCTCACAGCTCATTACATATAAGCATGAAAGTCACCCTTCCCTCCATCTTCATTCTGGGTTAGTAACAAATATATTTAACCAACAACTAGGTGCCCTATTTTTCTCACCTGCATTCCTACACTCTTTCCTATTATAGAGGGGGAAGTGGTTGTCAAATTGGCTGAAGAATCTATCTGTAATGTCCAGTAAGATCGCTTTGATGATGATGCCTGAAAAGCTATATTCTTTCTACAGGTCCACTCCAAGATCTGGTGGTCACCTTACTACCAAAACATTTACTGCCTGTTGTGCTGCCTCAACTTCATGCTTCTTATGATTATCATGGCCACTCCCATATGGTTTCAGCAATATTTCAAGGAAGAATATATAGCTGTTGGGATATGGAGTTTTTGTGACCACTCAGTCTGTAAAGACCTTACTCTTTCTGAGGAAGGTAAGTGAACCAGCAATGTTCTTCCGGTCTGCTGGAATACTTTCCTATCTAGAGTTGTGTTAAATATACACAGTCCTTAACGTAATGAGCCTCTGTGGTGCAGTGGTTAGAATGCAGTATACTATAGGCTACTTCTGCTGACTGCCGGCTGCCTGCAATTTGGCAGTTCGAATCTCACCAGGCTCAAGGTTGACTCAGCCTTCCATCCTTTCGCGGTGGATAAAATGAGGACCCAGATTGTTGGGGGCGATAGGCTGACTCTGTAAACCGCTTAGAGAGGGCTGTAAAGCATTGTGAAGTGGTATATAAGTCTAAGTGCTATTGCTTTTGCTACAACAGATCATTTCATGACTGTTCCAAGGTACAGTGACACTGAAAAAAGTTAGCTATGGCCCTTTTTCATGCTTATGATCGTTTCAGCATCACATGATTTATATTCGGATGCTTGATAACTGACTCACATTTATGACAGTTGTGGTGTTCTGGTTATCATGTGATTCACCTTGTGCGGCCTTCAATGGGGAAACCAGATTCACTTAACAACTATGGCCAATGGTTGCCATGGCCAACTCAGTGCAGGACAACTCACTGTGGGGCAAGAGTTACACTAATATTGAAGAAATAGTGGGGTGGAATCATTAAAGTAAGGATGCGAAAGAAGGGAAAGAATTTTTGCCAAAATTAAAATTAATTTTTATTTATTTTAAATCATTAAATAAAATTGTTAAATTTCCTTGCAGTGAGTTGTCCCATGGTGAGTTAGCCATGATGATGATGTCCTTCAGTGAGTTGGCCGTGGTGACTTGGCTGGGACACGTTGGCCACAGTGAGTTGGCTAGTGCAAATTGTCCCATTCTGTGATGCAACAGTTGTAAGTGCAAGGAAGTCACCTTTTTCAGTGCTGTTGTAACTTTGAACAATCCATTAAATGAATAGTTGTAAGTCAGGGGCTACCTTACTGTTATTTTGTTTGACCAAAACTGTCTTCCCAGGGAAATTTACGAAGTATTGAGCCTTCTGTATTTATTACAATAGGTTGATGGGGATTCTCAGCCATCCAGGTCACGGCTATCATAAAGGTACTTTTTTCAAGAGGCAACTGGACTTTCTGGTTTTTCTTTGAAGACATTTCACTTCTCAATCCAAGAAGCTTCTTCAACTCTGACTGGAAGGTGGGGAATGGAAAGATTTATCTTCCTTGCAGACAGCTGGTTATTTGCATTCTTTTGGAGAGTCATTGAAGCCACCTGGAGGTTTATCTGTGTCCTCAAGATCACCTGAGTAGTGCAAATGGGTGTGAAAGGGTTTTATTATGGAGCTGTGCATTCTGCAGGATGTTTTCTGCCCTGTGTCCCTTCACTATTGAACACAGTCACATGTTGTTGGGGAAGCAGGCATCACAGACTCATAAATCCTTCCATTCCCCACCATCCAATCAGAGCTGAAGGAGCTTCTTGGATGAGAAGAAAAACAAGAAAGTCCATTTGCCTCTTGAAAAAAAGCACCTTTGGGATTATACTAGGTTGCTTGTATATAATACTCTGGCATCCTATTGCCCAGGAATCTCCACTCCTGGCAAATTTAAAACTTATGGACTTCAACTCTTAAAGTTCTTGCTGAGGAATTCTGGGAGTTAAAGTCCACAAGTCTTAAAATAGTCAAATTTGAAGTCCCTGCTATAGTCTAACATATGCCAGATAGGCAAGATAGCAGAGGTCAATGAGAATTTTTAGAATTGTAATCTTGGGTTTTACTGAAACATATTTTACTGGGGGATTTTAAAACAAAAGGTAATATTGAAAAAGAAAACTCAGCTTCAGAATTCTTCAGCTGATATAGCCCTAGGTGAAAATTCTGGTAAATTTCCCAGATTGGAGAAGGCTGAAATGGATTAATTAGCCATTTCAGTTTACAAATAGAATAGAATAGAATTGGCCAAGTGTGATTAGACACCCAAGGAATTTGTTTCTGGTGTGTAAGTTCTCAATGTACATACAACAATAGTGACAAGCAACAAAGTTATAGTCATAACAAGATAAGGTAATAGGGAGGATGAGAATAATGATGGTAATACTGCCTTTTTAGATGGTTTGACAGTGTTGTGGGACTTAGTTGTTTAGCAGAGTCATGGCACGGGGAGAAAAATGTCCTTGTGTCTAGTTGTTCTGACGTGCAATGGCCTGTAGTAGGGGTGTCAAACTCAATTTCATTGAGGGCCATATCAGGGTTATGTTTGACCTCAGGGGGCCCATGGTGGGCATGGTCAGCTCGATGTCACTCATGTTGGAGGTGCCTGTGGTGGCCTGAGCACTCTGCCTGCAAAAACAGGCTCTTGAGCTCCATTTTTGGCCGCAACAGCCTTGTTGTGGTTTGCCAGCAGTCTGTGCAGACGGCAGCAGAATCGGACAGTGGGGAAGAAAGGGGATCAGTCCAGGAGTGGAGAGGACTCAGACGAGGGTCCTGCATCTGACGCAGAGATGGGGCCAGGACCATCTGGGAGTGGGGTGCTGCCTCTGGAGCCTTTGGAGTCTGGTAGCAGCAAGGCAGAGGATCCAGGGGAGCCTGTTCCCAGTGCGCGTGTGCGCAGAGCTGCTAGAAGGCGAGATCAGCTGAAACAAAAGGGGCGACTCGGGAGTAAGGCTGGGAGGTGATTGCCCCTCCCATCAGGTATAAAGGACAGGCAAAGATGATGAAACCTTTGCAGGAAGCAAAGTAGTTCGTTTGGTTCAGATTCATACTTGAAGCTCTTTGTACTTTGGTTGGTTTTTTTTCTAGTTCATTTGATACTTCTGTTATTGGCAGCACTTCACAGAAAAGAAAGGTGGGTGCTTATCTCGAGGGACTGTTTGAGATTCATTCCCAGCTGGGAATGAAAACAATTTCCAGCATTGCAATAAAATAAGACTTGTTTTTAAAATAAGCACGTGCGTAATTACAGTCTAGGAATTCTTGATCAGAACAGGCCTCTCGCAACTCTCTGCCAGCAAAAACAGAGCTGGCAGAGGCACCGCAGGTCGGTCCTTCCCTGTTTCCAGGGCAGCCTCATGGGCCAGATCTAAGGATCCTGCCACCCGGATCTGGCCTGTGGGCCTTGAGTTTGACACCCCTGCCCTACAGAATCATTTTGAGGGTAGAAGTTGAAACTGTTTATGTCCAGGATGCGAGGAATCTGTAGATATTTTCACAGCCCTCTTTCTGGCTCATGCAATATATACTCTAGGTCCTCAAATGTAGACAGTTTTAGCTTCATGGTACCAACAGTATACACTGCATGTTCTAAATCCCAGGTTCAAATCTAGATGCTGATGTTTAATGAATTAATCAAATTAATGAAGAAGATTCAAGACAAGGACTTTACCAGGGACAGGGAATGGGGGTTGAAAAAGTCAATATGGCAGCTGTAATTGTGTGGTCGAAGGGGCCATCTTGACTTTTTCTCCTCTTTTTAGTCAGGTCTGGGCACCATTCAGAAAAGTGATGCTTCTACTAAAGGACTTTGTTGGTCTTTCTCCCTAATCTGCTATGGTTCACATTAAATTACTCTTCTTTTCTTCCTCTTGAAAACACAAATTCCTCTAGCCCATCTGGATACTATCCGATTGTTTTCGATTTTCTCCTTCATCTTCACCTTAGTTGCCTTTATCTCATCACGAAACTTTATATCTCACCTCATGGACACAAACATCATCGAAGACTTGATCTCCTCAGTATCGAACTTCTGTGCAGGTAAGCCAGGTTGCTATTTCCTGAGGTGATCATCGGAGGAAGATCTTAGAAATCACAAACCCTGAGGCTCTCGAAGTATTTATTTATTAATCAAATTTATATAGCTGCCAATCTCACCAAAAGCATCTCTGGGCAGTGCATGGCAACCGGATAATAAAAACAACAAATGTGATAGAAATCTGAATAGAGTAGAATAGAGTAGAGTAGAGTAGAATGGAATGGAATGGAATGGAATGGAATGGAATGGAATGGAATGGAATGGAATAGAATAGAATAGAATAGAATAGAATAGAATAGAATAGAATAGAACTGGAAGGGACCTTGGAGGTGGTTAATTGTCCTCCCTGTTAGGAAGTGTCTCCTTAATTCCAGGTTGTTTCTTTCTTTGATTAGTTTCCAACCATTATTTCTTGTTCTGCATTCTGGTGCTTTGGAGAATAATTTGACCCCCTCTTCTTTGTGGCAGCCTCTCAAATACTGAAATATTGCTATCATGTCACCCCTAATTCTTCTTTTCTTTAGACTAGCCAGACCCAAAACCTGCAGCCGTGTTCTACACATGGTTTAGTCTCCAGGCCTTTGATCATTTTAGTGGAGTCCTAGTAGACAATCATTTAAATATGAGCTAGCAGTGTGCAGCAGCAGCCCCAAAAGCCAACATAGTCCTAGGTTGCATAAACAGAGGGATAGAATCAAGATCATGTGGTGTATTAATACCACTTTATAACACCTTGGTAAGGCCACACTTGGAATATTGCATTGTATTGTGGTCGCCACAATATAAAAAAAAGATGTGGAGACTCTAGAAAGAGTGCAGAGAAGAGCAACTAGGATGATTAGGGGACTGGAGGCTAAAACATATGAAGAACGGTTGGAGGAACTGGGCTTGGCTAGTCTAATGAAAAGAAGGACTAGGAGAGACAGGATAGAAGTGTTCCAATATTTGAGGGGTTGCTACAAGGAAGAGGGGGTACACTTCAAAGCACCTGAAGGCAGGACAAGAAGCAATGGGTGGAAACTAATCAAGGAGAGAAGCAACTTAGAAATAAGGAGAAATTTCCTGACAATTAGCACAATTAATCAGTGAAATTACTTGCTTCCAGAAATTGTGAATGCTCCAACACTGGAAGTTTTTAAGAAGAGTTTGGACAACCATTTTTCTGAAATAGTATAGGGTTTCCTGCCTGAGCAGGGGGTTGGACTAGAAGACCTCCAAGGTCCCTTCCAACTCTGTTATTCTATTCTGTTCTATTCTAAGATGTGAAAACAGAAGATATATATTTAAAAAAATCCATATTAATTCATATCATCAGGGAGAGTACAAATGGCTGGCTGGGAAATTCTAGGTGTTGACCTTCCTCCATTTGGAAGTTGCTGAAGTTGAGAAAGGCTGTGTTAACTCAATCTGGACAAGCCAGGTTCCTACAAAGTTTTGTTTTGTGATATTATGGAAAACCCTTTTGAAAATAAGGTATATGGAGCCTGAAACAGAGGTGGTATTCAGCAGGTTCTGACCAGTTCTGGAGAACTGGCAGCGGAAATTTTGAGTAGTTTGGAGAACTACTCCCACCTCTGACTGGAGATTTTGCGGTATCCTTCCCCTGCCACGCCCACCAAGCCACGCCCACAGAACCGGTAGTAAAAAAAAATTTGAATCCCACCACTGGCTTTAACACCCTCCTTCCCTCCCTCCCTTCTTCCCTCTAGGAATCTTCCTGATGAGTTTGCTACTGATTGTCCACTTCCGGCTCAAACCTGTGCTTGATGAAAATGGGAGCCGTACCACACCTTGGTGGGGTTTCATTGGGAGTTGCCTCATTTGTGTACACTGTTTTGTCTTAGGTGAGTGCATCATATGGGAACCATGAGTAGTTTTATATCCAACTTTATTTTACTCTTTGTACTGTTTCCATCTTCCTTTAACACATAAGCAGAACCCACAATGGTCTGACAAATTGGCATCTCTGCTAGATAATGAGTTTAGCTGAACCAATTATTAGTTGAAAATAAATGAGTCAAAACAGAAAACGGAGGAAAATCTTTACATAAACTTCCTCAAACTCCCAAATAAGTTACCCAGACTTAATCCACACATCGAAGGATAAGGTCTGTAAACACAGATAGAGTTCATTAAATTAGGCCTCCCAGCAGAATTCCATGTTCAGAAAAATAAACATCATAGACATACTTATACACACACACACACACACACACCCTACAGACACATGGCCCTCAAGTGTCACCTTAGAACAGGGGTGTCACACTCAAGGCCCAGGGGGCGGATCCAGCCTGCGGGGTGCTTAGATCTCATTTGGCCTGTGGGACTTACCTGGGAAACAGAGAGGGACCAGCCCATGGTGCCTCTGCCGCCGTTGCAGCCAAAAACGAAGCTCGGGAGCCCATTCTCGCTGGCAAAGCCCTTGGGCCATCACAGGCGCCCCCGACATGAGTGACATTGAGCTGGCCACACCCACCCTGGCCTCCCGACATCAAGCACAACTCTGACGTGGCCCTCAATGAAACTGAGTTTGGCACCCCTGCCCTAGAATCAGCACATAGACAGGACAAGCTCCCCTATTTTACTGTGTCCCTTTACCTCATTTCTTTGCAGCTGCCCCTGAAGGCAAACTGTTTGCTTTCAGGCTATAATATTTTCTCTTTCCTCACAGCCGTCTGGATCTCATTTTATTTATTCTGACCAAGTTTTCTTCTCATTCATCCTCTTATAGGCACTCTCAGCTTCCTGAGATACAAAAGCCTGGCCTTGAAGCGGTTGAGAAGAGACTCCTCTGGAAGAATATTGAGCATGGACAGGGTACAAGGAAGGACAAGCACCCAGCTAACAATTCTTCAGAGTTGAACAATTCCATAAATGACAGTCCAGCATTCCAAAATGCAAGCCCCTTCTCATTTCCCCCTCAAAGTTCTTTGCTGCCTTTGTTTCTTCAATGCATTATGAAAAATAAACATTTTGTTCTTGACAAAACTTCAGATCCTTGGCAATTGGGATTTGAAGGTGCAAGTGAGTGTTTTGTTTGCAGGAGAAAGAAAACTCTGAATAGTTTTAAGCACTTTTTTTTTTTAAAAAAAGCCACCATGGCAGGGTGGACCTGTACAGTATTCTGGTCTTGAACTATTGTGTGCAAACCACAGTAAGCTTTGCCAAGGCCAAAGAAGCCACATTTGAATTTCATGCAGATGAGGGAAAATTCCTTTCCATTTAAGTCCATGTTTTTGCATCTTCAAATGTTGGTGTCTGTCATCAGGGATGGTTTGGTATCTACCAATCTTCACATTTCTTTTTTCTTTTTCTTTTAAAAAACAAGAACAAACCACAAAATGCATGCTAAGCCCTACAGATGCTTAACTTCACATTATTTCATCCTTTCCTTTCGATAAAAAGCAAGAAAAATAAGAGCAAGGCTTGTGATGAATAACGGCACCATGGACTGCAAGAACCATTCAGTCCTACATGAAATAAAGGCTGATCTCTACCTTGAGATAGCAATAGCAATAGCACTTAGACATATATACCGCTTTACAGTGCTTTGCAGCCCTCTCAAGTGGTTTACAGAATTAGCCTATGGTCCCTAACAGTCTGGGTCCTCGTTTTACTGACCTTCGGAAGGATGGAAGGCTGAGTCAAATTTGAGCCTTGGTGAGATTCGAACTGTCAAATTGCAGTCAGCTGGCAGTCAGCAGAAATAACCTCCAGTGCCGCATTCTAACCACTGTGCACCATTGTGGCTCGAGATAATAATTTCAAGGAGAAACCCACATATGTTGGGCCTGTGGTGATACCTAATGAATGATGGACAGGAAAATCAAGTATACTTGGCTAGTTTGAGGAAGTAGAAGAAGGTGAATGGAATCAGATAAAGTGGATGGGTAGAATTTTGGAGATTATTGAAATGTCCTTAGAAGAGTACATGGTTTTGTTGAAAGCAGGACAAGACAGGGGGGGCTTTTACAGTACCTGTAAAATTACCAGGTGTCAAGTTTGACTTGATGGCTATTAACTAGCCAAATAAAAGAGGGTTTAGGGTGCAGTCTTAGTAGGCTGGTAGGTACAGCCTAATGAAGTTATGGAGATATATCATTGGATGAATATTTGTGAAAAAAGCAAATGAGTGGATTGAAATGAGGAATGTCCTTCTTTCCATGCAGTTCTATGGACACTAAAATGGCTGATGTTGGAAATTGGGATTTACAGCTCTGTTCCCATAACACAACTTGGTAACTAGATCAGCAAATTAGGTTTACTAAGTTAAGCACATACATGGGTTGGGCTCATACAACTCTCGAAGACAAATCTGGGTGGTGGGTTGGGGAGAAATATTAGTAGCTGTGAGAGGAGTCTTGGAGTTTTAGTGGACAACTAATTAAATATGAACCAACAGTGTGCAGCAGCAGCCAAAAAAGCCAATGCAATCCTAAATTGCATTAACAGGGGAATACAATCAAGATCAAGGGAGGTACTAATACCACTCCATAAAGCCTTAGTAAGACCACACCTAAAATACTGCAGCCACTTTTGGTCATCACACTATTAAAAAGATGTTGAGACTTGAGAAAGAGTACAGAGAAGAGCAACGAAGATGATGAGGGTTATTTTAGAAGTCAAAATATTGCCGAATGAAATGGCCAACCTTGGTGTGTCTTTTTCTGGGTGTATTTATTTCAGGAGGGGGATTCATTATTATTGTATTGCATTTATTGCAATAAAACAGAGTTGGGAGTCCTAAATATATTTCTTAGATCTACAAATCCACATCGGTTTAGTTGGGATCTTTTTTCCCAATCTGGGCCATGTATCCTAGTATTTTATGGTTAGTACGCAACTAGTGAAATTCACCTGCATTTTCTCTACCAGTCCATTCAATTAAATAAAAGAATTTGTAGCAGACTTATCTTCAAAGGGGAAGACACTTTCAGAGAAATTCTCATGGCTGGAAGATGGTGATCATACACTTATGATAAGGTGCCCAAGGAGTGGCTCTCATGGTAGAAACATTTGTCCCAGTGGTGGGATTCAAAATTTTTTACTACTGGTTCTGTGGGCATGGCTTGGTGGGTGTGGTGTGGCTTGGTGGGCATGGCGGGAGAAGGATACTGCAAAATCCCCATTCCCTCCCCACCCCACTAACCTGCTTTCCAGCTCTGTTCTCTTGTGCAGGGCAACAAAAAAAGACCCAGCCAATGATCAGCTGGGACTCAGGGGGCAGAGAATAGATGGGGGTGGGGCCAGTCAGAGGTAGGATTTGCCGGTTCTCTGAACTACTCAAAATTTCTGCTACTGGTTCTTCAGAACTGGTCAGAACCTGCTGAACACCCACCTCTGATTTGTCCTTCAATCTCTTTCCTTCCTGGCTTCTTAGATGACTATTAAAACAGACTTCTCCAAGGAGGCTTTTTTAGTGACGATACTACTATTGCTACACTCTCCTAACACTGAGGACAATTGAAAACAATACATACCGTATTTGCCGGCGTATAAGACGACTTTTGCCCTAAAAACATGCCTCCAAGTGGGGGGCGTCTTATACGCCGGTAAATACATTGTCACTCGGTGCAAGAGCGACGGGCGGAGCTCCGCAACTTGCGAAGCCCCTTCAAGCCCAGCCGAAGTCTCTCTTCCTCCTCCTCCCACCCACCCACCCACCCTCCGCCCGGCTCGGGCGCTTGCGGAGGCCAATCTGGAGGTGGGGTGGGGTGGAGCGGAGGGTCTCTGGCGGGCCGCCGCCAGCCAGCCCGAGCCCGTAATGGCCCGGGAGTGGGGGGAGAAGGTGGTGGGGGTGGACTGTGGCGCCCCTCCTTCTGGGCAGCGGGCGGGGGCAATTTTGCTCCTCCGCTTCTCCCTCCCTCTTTGAAAGACCGGGAGGGCTGTGCTTGGGGCGGGGGGGTGTGTCCTCAGGAAGTTCCTGATGGGACTCCGCTGGGCAGGGCCACCCGGCCCCGAGCTGCTTTCCAGGGTCCCCTTGGGAAGAAAAGGGTCCGTGGGCGGTGGAAGAAGGCAAGCGCCCTCCTCCCACCCCTGCTCCCGTCCCGTCCCTCCTCTTGTCCCCTCCTCCTCCCCGCTTAAGAGAGAAAGATCTGCCTTCCCTGCACCGAGCTTCCACCCGGCGCCGCGTCTCCCGGCCAGCGCGCGCTTGCGACTTGGGAACCGGCCAAGCGACTTTAAAACCGAGCGGAGGCCAGAGATAGCCGGAATTACCCTCCCCACACACACACACACACACACACACACACACACACACACACACAGAGAGAGAGAGAGTTGGCAGCTGTCCATCCCCCACCCTTGGAGTCCCGATGGCACGCACGCGGGGCTGTCACAAAGAAAGGGAGAGGAATTGAGTGCCAGCCTGAGAAAGGCGAAGCTGCCTCTCTAAAGCATTTTGGTGGCTTTGTAAGTTTGGGGGAAAGGGATTGGGGGTGTCAATCAAGAATTATATCCAGAATACCCCAAGTGTTACAACTTACCGTATTTGCCGGCGTATGAGACGACTTTTTTTGCCTTGAAAAGCATGCCTCCAAGTGGGGGGTCGCCTTATACTGCGAGTATATAACAAAACTATATTTTGAGTGGAAATGTTGGGGGCTCGTCTTATACGCCCAGTCGTCTTATACGCCCGGCAAATACGGTACTCCTAACAGAGAGGACAATTAACCAATGAAACAAGCTGTGGGTACTTCATCACTGAAGGTCTTTAAGAGACTGGTCGCTGGACAGCCACTTGTCTGGATTGGTCTTTAGGGTCTTGAGCATGGCTTTGGTCTAGAACAGAGGTGGTATTCAGCAGGTTCTGACCAGTTCTGGACAACCGGTAGCGGACATTTTTAGTAGTTCGGAGAACCGGCAAATACCACCTCTGACTGGCTCCTCCAACCCCATCTGCCTCCAGAGTCCAAGCTGATCGGCTGGGTCTTCTTTGGTTGCCCTGCACAGGAGAACGGAGCTGGAAAGCAGGTTAGTGGGGTGGGGAGGGAATGGGATTTTGTAGTAATTGTCCCCCAGGAGTGGGGAGGGAATGGAGATTTTACAGTATCCTTCTCCTGCCACACCCACCAAGCCACACCCACCAAGCCACGCCCACCAAGCCACACCCACCAAGCCATGCCCACCAAGCAATGCCCACCAAGCCACGCCCACCAAGCCACGCCCACCAAGCCATGCCCATAGAACCGGTAGTAAAAAAAATTTGAATCCCACCACTGGTTTAGAAGACTTCCATGGTCCCTTCCAGCTCTCTTCCGATTGATCGATATTGGAAAGGGAGCCCTGCCCTTCTGAAATTTCTATTTCTCCCGAAAGACTATTTCTCCTCTTTCTGCAGAAATTTAGAGAAATTGTCTCCAATTTTCTGCCTCCCTCCCCCATCCCCCATGACTTTTGAGCCATGTTGTACATGAAAGTTGGCTTCCTTGCTTGCACCAGAATCAGATTGCTAAGTCCAAGCAAGAAGAGATGATAGTAGTGGTGAAGCTGTATCTGTCGGTTTGTCTGTATAGAACCTGTGAGGTCATTGCCTCACAAAGGTAAGCATGGAAATCTCATAAGGTTGTAACTTCCTAGCTGATCAGAGCATTAAAAAAGAAGGTTGGGTGATAACAATTATTATTTGATGCTGAGAGTCAGATATTACACCCGAAGACATAATGGTAAGTAAAATGGACTTTCTAAGTCACAATAGCCTATGACCATCATTATTACTATTACTGTTCATTTAGCAATAGCATCAGCACTTAGATTTGGCTTCACAGAAAAATCTAAGCGGTTTACAGAGTCAGCCTATCGGCCCCAATCATCTGGGTCCTCATTTTACTAACCTCGGAAGGATATAGAAGCCAAAGTCAACCTTGAGCCAGTGAGAACCGAACTCCTGACAGTGGGCAGAGTTAGCCTGCAATATTGTATTCTAACCATTGTGCCACCAGGGCTCTTTTGCAATAATCCAAATGAAAGGAGGCTAAGATACATGTTGAGGAGGAAGAGGAAGAGGAAGAAGGAGGATAACAAATTCCTGACAAGATTAGCTGGCTAAAAGCACAAAAGTTTAATTCACAAATTCAACTCTTTCTTACAGGTCCTACGAAATCCCTGAATGCTTAAATGCCATTGATGTCATGATTCATGTTTGACTTTCTTATTTCTGCAGATCCTCACTTCAAGAAGAATTATCTACCACCTGTTCTGCTTCCTCAACTTCATGATTGTCCTGATAGTCATTTTAACTCCTTTTTGGCTCTGGAATAATTTTAACAATGAGTTTATCTTTATGGGGCTGTGGCTCAAATGCGATAATTCTGGTTGTCATAAAATGTCTTTGCCAGATGGTAAGACATACAGCTACTTTTATCAAATTCAGTAATCTGTCTGATTGAGGGAGAATGTGGTCTGGATTCCCAGAAGGGAGAGATTACCACCCAGAGAGTGAAGAGCATAGAGCATAGAATAACAGGGTTGGAAAGGTCCTTAGAAGTGTTCTAATCCAACTCCCTGTTTAAGCAGGAGGCCCTATACCATTTCACACAAATGGCTGTCCAGCCTCTTCTTAAAAGCCTCTAGTGATGGCGTATCTACAGCTTTTGGAGGCAAGCTGTTCCACTAATGAATTGTTCTCACTATTAGGAAGTTTTTCCTTAGTTCTAGGTTGAGTCTCTCTTTAATGATCTTCCACCGTTAGTTTTTAACCTGTACTCAGGTACTTTGGAGAAGGGGTTGACCGTCTCTTCTCTGGGAGAGCCCCTCAACTATTGGAAGACTGCTGCCATGTCCCCCTTAATCCTTCTCTTCGTTCGACTAGACATACCTAGTTCCCTCAGTCATTCATAATATGGTTTAGCTTTCATACTCCTTATCATCTTCATTGTTCTTCTCTCCAGTCTTTCTAAAGGTCTTCAGAGGTTGCAGGTGTCATATCACCCAAAGAGAGTTTAGTAGAGTTGTTTTTACTTTAGAGAAAAACATAGAGGCCATCTGCAATCTAAAATGCTGGATTTGGAGCTTATTTAGTTGACAGGTAGCCAGTATTTAAAATGTACCAATTTTGTTGCTGAAACATGGTGGAAAACCTGTGAAAGCCTATGGGGAGAGGAGATAGTATATGTGCAATGGTGGGATTCAATTTTTTTTAAAATACCGGTTCTGTGGGTGTGGGTTGGTGGGTGTGGCATGGGTTGGTAGGCATGGCAGGGGAAGGATACTGTAAAATTCCCATTGCCTCCCCACTCCTGGGGGGAGGTTACTTCAAAATCCCCATTCCCTCCCCACCCCACTAACCTGCTTTCCAGCTCCGTTCTCCCGTGCAGGGCAACAAAAGAAGACCCAGCCGATCAGCTGGGACTCGGGAAGCAGAGAATAGATGGGG
Source organism: Notechis scutatus (assembly GCF_049901735.1). NCBI lineage: Eukaryota > Metazoa > Chordata > Lepidosauria > Squamata > Elapidae > Notechis > Notechis scutatus. The sequence continues at coordinate 20,055,958 of NC_142016.1, read as the reverse complement.
TTGGCAGGGCCAGTCAGAGGTGGGATTTGCTGGTTCTCCAAACTTCTCAAAATTTCCACTACTGGTTCTCCAGAACGGATCGGAATCTGCTGAAGACCACCTCTGTATATGTGGCATGTGATGTGCACTGTCATTGTGTCTATACCATTTTGGCTCAAGAAACCTTGATGTTTCATCATGCAATATCTCTTCTTCTTCTGCAGCCTCTCCAGTAATGCTACAAACTGCCCGGTGGTTTTCACTATTGGCCTTCATCAGCTCTTTAATTTCCCTGATTTTATCACAGGACAACCTCACCCAATTCCTTCATTCGGCACTCTCTAAAAGTCTGATTTCTTCCATGGCTAATTTCTTTACAGGTATTTTTTTGGGGGGGTGGGGGGGTAGGGGAAACAAACATCTCAAATGATTATCCCTTCAGGTTGAAGAAAGGGGTGGAGGGCAAGAGACAGGAAGGTAAGCAGGGAGATAAAATCTTACCTTAGTAGACGTTTCAATTAGCTGACCGGTTTGATCCTTAAAAGGAGCATTAGGGAAATCCCCCTTTCAGTAGCTTAAAAACTGTTGCATTGGAGGACATTGTTGATGCTGGGGAGCAAACAGGCTAGCAGAGAGGAGGGATTAAGTGTGGAGCTAGCCTGGAATCACTGTGCAACTGTAAAAGGCCTATTTTATTTATTTATTTCATTTATTTAGTTTGTCAAGCATGTATGAGAAAACAAGTATAAGTATGAACATAACATAAACATATAAGTATAAACAGGTATAAGTATATGTGTAATAAATGAGTATGAATAAATGGGGACAATGGGATAGGGACAGTAGGCACGCTGGCACGCTTATGCATGCCCTCTTACAGACTTCTTAGGAATGGGGTGAGGGCCACGGTAGACAGTTTAAGGTTAAAGTTTTGGGGGGTTGTTTGAGGATGCAACAACAGTCAGGTAGTGAATTCCAGGCATTGACCACTCCGTTGCTGAAGTCGTATTTCCTGCAATCGAGTTTGGAGCGGTTTGCATTGAGTTTGTATCTAGGACCTAGGCCTATGACCACTCTCTCCCCACGTTCCTTGGAGCCTTATCTAATTGTTCCCAACAATAGGCTACCAGACTGGGGAGATTCCTGCATTATAGACAGAACATAATAAAGTTGTTAGCTCAAACTCTGCACACATGGATCTGGTTGTTCAGGCCTCCTAGTTGGTGGCGGAAGTAAGAAAGATGGAATTAAAAGGAAACCAAAGATATTGATGGGTTGAGGGTGAGAGATTCATGGAGGGACAAAGCTCACAAGCTGGGACACAACAGTTTGGCTTGAACCACACGCCAAACTTATCCCCCCTCCCAAAGGTTTGGATCTTTTATTATTCAGCATTTAACCTGGGTAACCCAGCTGCTGTATTTGTATGGTGGGTGAATCAGGTCATCACATTAAAGGAATCATGTGATTTCTTTATTCGGGGACTTCCTGTTCGATGAAGATCTCAGTTAGCTCTTGTTAACTTAGGTTTAGGTTTTATAGATTGTATAATCCCAGCCAAGCAGAAGTAAGCGCTAAAATGGTAGGGTAGGAACATATGCAGACCAAGGCTCTCTTTTCTTGTCTTTAGGGATTTTTCTGCTACTTGCTCTGATGATTACCTGCTTTGGGATTACCAGTGAGATCAATACAGAGGAGAAATATCTAACACCATCCTTTGGTTTTTATGTAGGTTGTGTCGCCTGTCTTCTGGCCTTCTTGTTAGGTATTTATTTATTTATAACATTATTTCTAGATTGCTCTGCTTCCAATTATTAAAGGTAGGATCTAATAATATCTCTATGATCAAAGTCAAATTGGACCATAACAGATCAAGAGAAAAAGGACATCACAATAAAAGCCCAACCAAAGCTCTGTGGAATAAGATGGTCTTGACTAATGTGCCAAAAACAAGTCGGGTGGAAGATCCCTGCGTCTCATATGCCCTAAAGGGATGCCTCCCAGACCTTCACACCTTTCTCCTTGCATGGAAAGGAGGCCTTCAACAGCTCTTCTCGAGAAGAACTCAATAGGACTGGCTGCTTCTGGTCAAAAAAGATTGTCCTGTAAGGCACATGATTTTACTCTTGAGCAGGGATCTCCAAAGTTGGCAAACTTTAAGACTTCTGGACTTCAACTCCTACGCTGACTGGGGAATTCTTGGACGAAGTCCACAAATCTTAAGGTTGTCTCATTTGGAGACACCCCACCACCACACTCTAGAGCATATGACAAGGCTACATTGTGAATTAGGCAGATAGAACCGAGGTGGGAAAATGGAGAAATTTCATTTCCAACCAATTCAAATCCATAGGTAGATTAAGATAGAAGGTGCATACCAGGGGTGTCAAGCAGCAGGGAAACCAGGAGATTCAGGCAGTTTCAAATGAGTATGAAGATTGTTGCAAGCTTAAGATCTCGACAAGAATCTGAACTACTAACGGTCAAGGGAGTTAAGAAACAGAAAGGAATTCAAGGTGGGCTGGACTTAGATCTCTTTTGGACGTGCAGGGTCTCATGACTGATGATGCATTTGACACCCTCCCCCAAGCTCAGCCTGGTCATCTCCCACAAGGAGCACATCCAGACAGAGAATATCAAATAAGATCCAACATAGCAGTAGTAGAAGAATCAAATAGAAGGAACAACATCTATATGAAAGCATGTTCATTCCAGGTAGCTATGATCAGTGCTAGAATCAAGATTCTTTTAACCCACCCACTCTCGGATCCAGTGGTGGGATTCAAAATTTTTAGTACCAGTTCTGTGGGCGTGGTTTGATGGCATGGTGTGGCTTGATGGGTGTGGCAGGGGAAGGATTCTGTAAAGTCTCCATTCCCACCCCACTCTAGGGGAAGGATACTGCAAAATCCCATTCCTTCCCCATTCCACTAACCTGCTTTCCAGCTCCGTTCTCCTGTGCAGGGCAACAAAAGAAGATCCAGCCAATCAGCTGGGACTTGGGAGGCAGAGAATAGATGGGGACAGGGCCAGTCAGAGGTGGTATTTGCTAGTTCTCTGAACTACTCAAAATTTCCGCTATCGGTTCTCCAGAACTGGTTAGAACCTGCTGAATACCACCTCTGCTCCGACCCACTCTTGATTTATCCCAAAATGCTTGCTTTTCAGAAGCCTAATGGTTTGGTAATTAAGGATCAGAAATCCTTGCTGATTAATTATCAAATCAATTTTTTTAAAAAAATCTATTGGTAGATGCACAGATTCTCATTCTCCATCCCTCTCTTCTGTCCCTCCCTCACTCCCTTCCAGGTATAGTTAGTCTCATGCACCCTGTTGGCTTGTTTGAAAGCAGCAAAAAACAGAAGCCGAAGAGACGTTTGGTGATTCCTGAGGATTACGTTGACTATTACATGCATTCTTCTTTATGAACCCAGATTAAGTCCCGGAGCCCAATGGGATGTTGGCATTCCAACCGGCTCATTTCATTGACTCAGTGAGATTCCCTGCATTTGGAGCGCAGGTGAGCTTCTGGGAGCCCTCCTTGACACCTCTCGCTTTTGAATGGTCGAAGTCACAGCAAAGTGTTCTGCTCTGCCCATTGGATCATCAACTCCATTCATAAAAGACATTAATTTCCACCGTCTGGCACAGTGCAACAATTTCTGCCTGGAGGGCAAGATACCCTCTTCCAGATCAGAGATCACTTTGGTGCACTAACTTTAAATCGCATTATTAAAAATGCATCTCATTCAGTGGATGTTCCTCAATCAGAAGTAAGGCACTGAGTCACCCTTTTTTTGGGGAGGGCGCAATCTCAGGGCTATTTTAATTCTAATGTTGTTCAGCAGTCCTGAGAGTTTCTTTTTAATCCAATTTGTTGGTGTCTATGGAGATTCTTAACTCATCCAGGTCATGGTTGTCCCAAAGGTGCTTTTTCAGGAGGCAACTGGACTTTCTTGTTTTTCTTTGAAGATGTTTCACTTCTCATCCAAGAAGCTTCTTCAGCTCTGACTGGACGGTGGGGAATGGAAAGATTTTATAGTCCTTGCAGACAGCTGGTCATTTGCATTCTTTTTAGAGAGCCATTGAGGCCACTTGGAGGTTTATCTGTGTCATCAGGGTCATTTGAATGGTGTGAATGGGTGTGGAGCCTTCTTGGAATCGCTGTTGCATTTAGTGCATTTCCCGCAGTGAATTTATCATTATATGATAGGTGGGGTTGACCAGAGGGTGGCCAGAAAAATCAGAATGGCAGCTGTAACTGCAAAGCCCTGCCTCTTTTTCTATAGTGTGATATACAGGTAGTCCTCAACTTATAACAGTTCATTTAATGACTGTTTGAAGCTATAACATCAGTGAAAAAAGTGACTTATGACTGTTTTTCACATTTACAACCATTGCAGCATTGTCATGGCCATGTCATCAGAATTCAGGTGCTTGGCAACCGATTCATATTTATGAGGGTTGCAGTGTCCCAGGGTCACGTGTGATCACCAGTTGTTAACAGCGTTGGAAGGGACCTTGGAGGTCTTCTAGTCCAACCCCCTACTCAGGCAGGAAACCTTATTTCATTTCAGAAAAATGGTTGTCCAAACTCTTCTTAAAAACTTCCAGTGTTGAAATATTCACAAGTTCTGGAGGCAGGTTGTTCCATTGATTGATTGTCAGGAAATTTCATCTTAGTTCTAAGTTGCTTCTCTCCTTGATTAGCTTCCATCCATTGCTTCTTGTCCTGCCATGGAGTGCTTTGGAGAATAGATCGACCCTCTCTTCATTATGGCAGCCCCTGAGATATTGGAACACTGTTATCATGTCACCCCTAGTCCTTCTTTTCATTAAACTAGACATACCCAATTCTAGCAGCCGTTTTTCATAGGTTTTAGCCTCCAATACCCTCATCATCTTCGTTGCTCTTCTCTGTGCTCTTTCTAGAATCCCAACAACTTTTTTATATTGTGGTGACCAAAACTAGATGCGATATTTCAAATGTAGTCTTACCAAGTCATTATAAAAGGATATCAACACTTTACGTGATCTTGATTCTATCCCTCTGTTAATTCAGCCTAGGACTGCATTGCAGTTTTGGCAGCTGTAGGACACTGATGGCTCATATTGAAGTGATTGTCCACTAGGACTCCAAGATCCCTCTCACAGTTACTACTATTGAGCCAGGTACCACCTATATATAGGTCCTTCTGTATCTTAAGCCTATGTTATGGAGTGTTGGCTATTCCTGCTAGCTTCTTGCATCCAAAACAGGTGAGATTTTACTGACTCACTTCTTCCTTTGCAATTGGAGGTGTAGATTGCTAAGTGCAAGGATGAAGAACCCCTCCAAGGGCCTGCCTATGAGCGAAGTATCTATGACATCACGGAGATTCACAAAGGAAGGCATGGAAACCACAAAGGTTCTGGCCGCTGGGTTGGGAAGGAGCAGGAAATGTGTATCAGGTACTGTCTGAAGCTGAAAGGCAGCATAATTTCCAGGGAAAGATGGTTGTGAGTAAGAGGTTTTTGAGTAGCAGAAATGCCGTTCGATTTTCTTTCTGCCAGTGATGTACCAAGGACATGGGCTATCAAAAATCTTGGTGAAAAATCATGGAAGGGGCATCTATGCATGCACAACATGGGGTACAGTACAGTTATGCCAGAAGAGGCCCCAGAAGCAATGAAGAACATCTCAATGACACAGTCAGCATCCTCACAGCATCAGATGGTGGCATCTCCATAGAATACCAGGCCTCATGGTAGCAAAATCCATCTGTTCTCACAGGCTTAGGAGTTTTATTTATTTTATTTTTATTTATTTATTTATTTTGTCAAGCATTTGATAATATATATAAGTATAAACATGATTATTAATACATGAAATAGATAAGAGTAAAAGGGAACATTAGGATAGGGATGGTAGGAAAGTTGGTGCGCTTATGCACACCCCTTACCGACCTCTTAGGAATGGGGTGAGGTCAACAGTAGATAGTCTAAGGTTAAAGTTTTGGGGGTTTGGGGAAGAAACCACACAGTCAGGTAGAGTATTCCAGGTGTTGATCACTCTGTTGCTGAAGTCGTATTTCCTGCAATTGAGTTTTGTGCGGTTTACCTTGAGTTTGTATCCATTGTGTGCTCATGTATTGTTGTGGTTGAAGCTGAAGTAGTCATTGACAGGTAGGACATTGCAATAGATAACCAGGAAAATGAAAATAAAGGGAAATCAAAAGGAGGAAGTGACCACTTTACTGTGACATGATTGTTGCGTAACCCAATAAAAAAAAAAAATAAAAAATTAACATTTTTATTAAAAAAAACAAAAAAAACCCCCAAAAAAAATCATTTTCCATCAAACAAACACCCCCCCCATCAACATACCCACTTCAATTCCCCAAAAATCTTCCCCCCCCTTTACCACTCACCCCACATTAAATACCAAAAAAAAAAAAAAAAAAAAAAAAAAAAAAAAAAAAAAAAAAAAAAAAAAAAAAAAAAAAAAAAAAAAAAAAAAAAAAAAAAAAAAAAAAAAAAAAAATATACAAAAAAAAAAAAAACCTCCACTAACTAAAAAAAAAAAAAAAAAAAAAGAAAAAAAAGAAAAAAAAAATAAAAAAAACAAAAAAAACAAAAATTTGGTTAAACCTTTCTTTTTCAACACTTTTTTTAAACAGTTTAGTTATGCGTTGGGGTCAGCATAGTTCTACGTTGTCTAGGTCTAAAATTTCAAGTCTGGAGGCATAAGGTATTCTGTTGCAAGTAGAGGAGTGGAGGAGTCTTCTCATGAAATATTTCTGGACTCTCTCGATTGTATTAATGTCTGATATGCAGTGCAGATTCCAGACAGATGAGCTGTATTCAGGAATTGGTCTAGCAAATGTTTTGTATGCTCTAGTTCAGGGGTGTCCAACCTTGGCAACTTTAAGACTTGTGGACTTCAACTCCCAGAATTCCAGCCAGCTTTGCTGAGCTGAATTCTGGGAGTTGAAGTCCACAAGTCTTAAAGTTGCCAAGGTTGGACACCCTGCTCTAGTTAGTAGTACAGTATTACCGGTTATTACTTATGGTTGTTAAAACAGCAGTGTTTAAATTATTTTTTTAAATGGTGGACTTGTTGGCATAGACAACTCTCACTGGATGATTCCTGTATTTGTTTATTTCATTTTTATCCCACTTTTATTATCGTTTATAAATAATTCACTTTCTGCCTATGGCCAACGTACTCATTTGGATCCCTCTTTGATTTAATCTATCCCAGAAGTTTGCCAACTTTGGCCACTTGAAGTTGTGTAGAGTTTGACTCTCAGAATTCCTCAGCCTAGGTTGAGAGATACACCAATCTGTCCTAAAGATGATACCATCTTGTCCTGCTCAACAGGGTTGTTGTAAAGAAAAATGAGACCATGTCATTTTCTTAACACAATGGGTCCAATGAAAATGTCATGTGGAATGCTTCACTTACATCAGGGGTGTCAAACTCAAGGCCCACAGGCCAGAACCAGCTCATTGGGTGCTTAGATCTGGCCCGTGAGGCCACCTTGGAAACAGCAAAGGACCGGCCCACAGTGCCTCTGCCAGTGAAAATGGAGCTTGGGAGGGCCATGTACGGCTCTCCCAAGCTCCGTTTTAGCTGACGGAGGGTTGCAGGAGGCAGTCGCAGATGAAAATGGAGCTCAGGAGCCTGTTTTTGCTGGCAGAGTGCTTGGACCATCACAGATGCCCCTGACATGAGTGACATCGAGCTGGCCATGCCAACCCTCACCATGCCCTCCAGCCCCCTGGAGGTCAAACAACACTCACTCAATGAAATGAAACCCTCAATGAAGTTTGACACACCTGACTTACATGGTCAGATGATTGATCAACTTTAAATGGACTGGCTTATTTTGAAGACAGGACTTTTTTTCCTGATAGGATTCTGAGAAGAATTTCCCCATGAATTTCCCGAAGAGGCTGTACCGTACCCTGTCTTCCATCCACTTTGTCCTGTTACTGATGACCACGTCAACTCCTTTGTTGTTAAAGTTTAAAGTATACCACGGTTATTTCATGAACGGATGGTGGACTGTTTGTGATGGATACGGTTGTAATTCAATTGTGTCCTCTTCTGGTAAGTGGCCGTAGCCTGTTCAAATATTTAACCCCAAATCCTGGTCCAACTGCTTACAACAGTGTTTCTCAACTTCAATCACTTTAAAATGTGTGGACTTCAATGCCCAGAATTCCCCAGCCAGCATTCTGGGGGAAATGTAGACCGATCATCTTAAAGGTGCCAAGGGTTGACGCTGACACTGACTTAGAGCTTATTAAACATGCAAATAATCCAGCATAATGTGCATGCGGAGAACTTAAGTAAACCCTAGACATGGCACAATATGAATATTTACTTTCTCACTGTTTCTCATGGCAGCATGGTGGTGCAGTGGTTATTGCAGGCTAATTATGCCGACTGCCAGTAGTTCGATCCTGACTAGCTCATGGTTGACTCAGCCTTCTACCCTTCTGAGATCAGTGAAAAGAGGATCCAGATTGCTGGAGGCAATATGCTGAAAAAGCACTATGAAGCGATATATAAGTCTTAAGCGCTATTGCTACTCTCGGTTTTTCTACTTGGCCAAATTCATTCTGGTTTTCTTGCCCCTGACTTTAATGATTGGGACAAACTGAGCACACGTCATAGGTGCTCCCACAAAATAGCTAGTTTGCCAGAGGTTCCAAACTCCCCTTTGCCAAGAACCTGGGATATACCACCTGCCATTTCTATTCTGTAGTGAAACTTCTGAGGTCTCTATAGTTGTTTCTGGAGGCTGATGTTTTGCTTTGCAGCATGCCAACAGCCAATTTCATTTATTTGGTTTTTATTTGGTTAATGAAATCAAATAAGAAGCTTGGCTGAAACTAAGAAGGTAGGGTTTCCTGCCAAAGCAGAGGGTTGGATTAAAACTGCTGCTTAGACTCCCAACTCTGCTATTCTAAGTTATCTGTGATCGTGTTGATATTACTACAACACTCTGTGGCCTACCTCAGTGGACAATCACAGCTCATACTGTAATAAAGTACAAGCAAGTCCTCAACTTACAACAGTTCATTGAGTGATCATTCAAAGTTAAAACAGCACTGGAAAAAGTAATTTTAACCACTTTCCACACTTAGGGCCATTGCAATATCCTCATGGTCATGCGATCAAAATTCAAAATAGCAATAGCACTGAGACTTGTATACTGCTTCTTTACAGCCCCTCTCTAAGCAATTTACAGGGTCAGCCCATTGCCCCCAATGATCTGGGTCCTCATTTTACCCACCTCAGAAGGATGAAAGGCTGAGTCAATCTTGAGCCTGGTGAGAGTCGAACTCCTGGACTGAGCAGTGAGTTAGCCCTGCAGTACTGCTTTCTAACCACTGCAACGGCAACTGGTTTTTATTTATGATGCTTGCAACGTCGTGGGATCCTGTGATCATATTTTATGACCTTCTGACATGTCAAGTCAACAGGGAAGCCAGATTCAGTGAACAACTTTGTCACTAACTTAAACCACTGCAGGGATTCGCATAACAATTGTGGCAAGTAAGATGGTAAAACGGGGCAAAATTCACCTGACCAATGTCTCATTTAGCAACAGAAATTTTTGGCCTCAATTTGTGGTCCTAGATGAGGACTACCTGGATAAGGAAGTGTGAACCCCTACAAGTCTTATATATGAGCAATATTACCTGAAAGTTAAATATATATATATCTGAATGTGAAACTACAATGTCCATGAACTTGGAAGTGTAGTGCCACTGGATCCAACAGGCACATCGGAAGCTTGGTTTAGCAGGAGACAACTTCAAATATAATAGCAATAACAATAGCACTTAGACTTATATACCGCTTTATAATGCTTTACAGCCCTCTCTAAGCAGTTTACTCTCTACATAGTCATCATATTGCCCCCAACAATTTGGGTCCTCATTTTATCCATCTCAGAACCTTGAGTCAACCTTGAGCCTGGTGGGATTTGAACTGCCAAATTGCAGGCAGCCAGCAGGCAGCAGAAGTAGCCTGCAGTACCACACTCTAACCACTGCACCACCACGACTCTTAATCGTTCCTTTGAATATTTCCTGTAGGCCCTTTGATGGCTGCCCGAGTCCTTTCTGTAGCTGCTGTTTTTTCTGGCTTTGTTGCTTTGATTTCTGCCTGGGGACTACTGACTCGCTTGATAGGACGGGAGATAACCGAAAACCTGATTTCTTCAGTGACTCATTTCGGCGCAGGTATGATGTAAACCACTCAGCTATGCAGGAATGATAAGAACCTAACAGGGCTGAGGTCAGCAAATGGGTAAGTTGTAAGTTGGTGAAGCTTCAGTGCATGCCCACAAATTCCCAGCACAGGTCAATACGACTGGGCACCTGCCAAGGCCCTAGGAAGGCATGAAAGGCCCAGGTGACCACACAGAAAGTCGTTGTGCTGTTCTCGCTGTTGGAAAGTTTCTCCTTACTTCCAGGTTGCTTCTCTCTTTGATTAGTTTACAACTATTGTTTCTTGTCCTGCCCTCTGGTGCTTTGGAGAATAATTTGACCCCCTCCTCTTTGGGGCAGCCCCTCAAATATTGGAACACTGCTATCATGTCACCCCTAGCTCTTCTTTTCTCTAGACTGGCCATACCCAAATCCTGCAACCGTTTTTTTCATAGATTTTAGCCTCCAGGCCCTTAATCATCTTAGTTGCTCTTCTCTGCACTCTTTCCAAAGCCTCAACATCTTTTTTTTTAAAATAATGTGGTGGGTGCAGTATTCCAGATGTGGTCTTACTAAGGTTTTATAAAGCAGTACTAATACTTCATGTGATCTTATCTCTACCCCTCTGTTTATGCAACAAAAGATTTCATTAGCTTTTTTTGGCTGCTGCAGCACACTGCCAGCTCATATGTACATGACTGTCCACTAAGGCTGCCAGTTCATTCTGGCAGCTGAAATCCATACACCTGTAAATAGTCAAAGTTGGGAAACACGGATGAGGGAATAAGAGTCATTCAGGAGATAGAATGGGAGGCAAGAAGGAACATTGATGCAGAAACTTTGGGAGGGTGTGGAGCAGGGGTGGGTTTCTACTGTCCACCTCTGTAGAACCGGCAGCTCTGAAGAGCAGCAGACATAGAACCGGTTCTATGTCTGCTGATGTTTTTGCCCACCCGCCCGCCCGGGCTCTTACCTGACTTTTATTTCCTGCTTTTTCAACTTCAGCTGCCGAGTGAGGCACAGCTACAGTTAAAAAAGCAGGAAAAAGGGGGCTTTTTCAAAGGCCGCTTCTCTGCACGCAGCGTGCTGATGACGATTTACAGGCGCACGCCAGCAGCGTGCAAGGAAGCACATCGTAAATCACTGAACCTCGTAAATCACCGAACCGGTAATTAACCCTGTCGGATCCCACCCCTAGTGTGGAGATGCTGGAAAAGGAATAGGAGAGCAGGCATCAACGATCAGGAGATAGAAGGTGAATCCATGGGCTGTTTATCTCATAAATGGCAATTCAATCCTGAAATCTGGGAAGAAGCATTTCAAATCATTCAAAGAGACCTTGCTGTTATAAATGACCCCGGGAAATTCCTCCTACAGCTTCTAAAATTCTCTTACTCCGTACTCTTTTGTTGCTGTTAGTTGCAAAAAGTGTGGTATTCTACCGGTTTAGCCTGGTTCTGCCAAGCTGGTAGCAGCGATGAGCAGCGGAGATCAAACCGGTTCTCTCCACCACTCTGCTATTGGGCCCACTCACCCACCTGGGCTCCCATGTTCACCTTTATCCTCTGAATTTGAAGCGCAGCTGCTTTGCGCAGCTGCCAGGATCATGCAGGCTTGCAGGAGGTGAGTTGGAACGCCTCTTTGCCTGCACAAATGCCTCTGCATCTGTGCAAAGTGCACATTTGACACATGCATGCATGCAAAGTGTGTGCATGTGTGCAAAGCGCACCCACCAAGCCACGCCCACCGAACCGGTGGTAAAAATATTTTAATCCCACCACTGATTGCGAAGTCGTGTCCGACCCATCACAACTCCATGGACAACGTTCCTCCAGGCCTTCCTGTCCTCTACCATCTTCTGGAGTCCATTTAAGCTCATGCTGACTGCTTCAGTGACTCCATCCAGCCACCTCCTTCTCTGCCATCCCCTTCCTCTTCTTCTTTTGCCCTCAATCTTTCCCAGCATCAGGCTCTTCTCCAGCAAGTCTTTCCTTCTCATTAGGTGGCCGAAGTCTTTGAGTTTCATCTTCAACGCTAGCTTTAAAGATATTTTATTGAACTCTGTAGAGCAGCCCCTTCCTTGATGTTGCCCAATTGAATGAGGCTTGGCAGGAACCAGTGCCTGACTTGAAGATTTGGTCTGAAGGCAACGCCATGCATTCATTCTCCAGGTTGAATTATTTTGAAGCATTAGATTGAATTATGTGGAATCAGTTGAGAAAGAACACCTTGGATTTTACACTTGAGTGAAAAGAAATGTGTGTGTGTGTGTGTGTACACACACACACATGCAAACACACAAACACGCACACACGTACACGCACACACGCCCACATTTACAGGTTCAACCACATATTCAAATTTTTTTTCTACTGGTTCTGTGGCTGTAGCTTAGTGGGCATGGCAGGGAAAGGATACTGCAAAATTCCCATTCCCATCCCACTCCTGGGGGAAGATTACTGCAAAATCCCATTCCCTCCCCACACCACTAACCTGCTTTCCAGCTCCGTTCTCCTGTATAGGGCAACAAAAGGAGACCCAGCCGATCAGCTGGGACTCCGGAGGCAGAGAATAGATGGAGGCAGGGCCAGTCAGAGGTGGGATTCGTCGGTTCTCCGAACTACTCAAAATTTCCGCTACTGGTTCTCAGAACCTGCTGAATACCACCTGTGCATATTACCAATAAAATTCCAAACAAACAATTTAAAATGAGATTAAGGTAAAATACAATAGTTATAGGATAAAATGCAATAATTGAATACATAAATATGTAAGAAGGAATAAAATGACATAAAGTTATATTTCTGCATCACCTCTGCAACCTACCCCAGTCAGGCCTACCTAGGCCATTTTAGTCAGAAACTCTGCTGTATTAAATGTTGTTTGTTTTAATATAGGCCTCCCACTGGGCCATAGGTTTAATATGTGGATTAAGGTACTTATCTCTCGGCCCATTATACAAACAGCAATTGAATAATACGATGAGTCAGATCTTCTACCTCTTCAGTTCCACAGATACATGTACGTTCATTGTATGGGATAGACTGGAATCTCCCAAATCAAACCATTGTATCCAGCTGTTTCATTCTTGCTCGGGTAAATGTCTCCCTGAGATATTTTGGCAAATGTGATTTTAAATAGTTGTCAATTTGAGTAAAAGATATTGTCAGTTTTGGAAGCCATATTAGTACCAGAAGCTTCCATGCTGCCACATTCTTGCGCCTGGGAAAATGGGAGGGGGGAATTTCGTGGAACACAAGTGGTTAGACATAATAGCATCTTCTTCTAAGTCAAGGTCATGTTATTTCTGCACCTGTTGAGGGGATGTCTCAAGTTTGGACGGATGGTGATGCGATGATGGGTACGTGGGATGGATTTGTAGTTTTTATTTATTGCAAGTAACCCCGGAACTTTCAGATTCGGGATTCCCCAGATGTGCCAGTTTACTATCCAAATAAAACAGAACTTTTGAGAAGATGTCTGTCTCGGAGTTATTGTTTGGAGTGGAGTTTTCCTGGAATGCTGACAGATATTTTCTGAATCAGTCCAGAGATGTTGTTGTGGTTAGCCGGCAGCAGGTGTGGATGGTTGAGAAGAGCGAGGACTCAGATGAGGGGCCAGGAGCATTAGGAAGTGGACTGCTGCCTTCAGAGATTGTGGGGGCTGGCAGCAGCGATGAGGAGGTTCCCAAGGAGCCTGTGCCAAGTGCACGTGCGCGCAGGCTTGCTTGCAGGAAAGAGCAGCTACAACAGCACGGGCGACTCGGGAGTAAGGCTGCAAGGTAATGGCCCCTCCTTCAAGAAGATAAAAGCCAGCTGTGCAGCGAACATTCTTTGCAGGAAGCAAAGACATTTTGAAACTCAGCCTCGTGGACATTACAGTTGGTATTTGAAGACTCTTGTGTTGTAAACTATTTCTCATCTGTTGTTTCTTGGCAGCTTTGCAAAAACTTGGCAAGGCTCTTTCTCGTCGGAGCTAATTAGTTGGAAGCAGCCTTTTATCTGTGAAGAAACAGGATTCTTAGATGAAACCTTAAAAGGTTGTGCTGCTGCCTTTGTCTTGTGTTTGCTCTCTTGGAACCAGATTTGGGTCAGAACAGATGTGGATGATTTTAAACGTCCATACCGCAAGATTATTCTATGTATGAAGTTGGAAAAGTAATGAAATGTCTGCAATGGGGGATTGGATTATAAAATTAACTGAACTCAAAGAAATGGCAAAGATGACCAAAGTCAGGTCAGAGGGGGGAAATGTTATTTTATTTTATTTTTTGGAAAACTCAGGTGGGCTTTTCACTAAGAAAAAAAAAGTTGGGCTGGATGATTTATGGATTTGGGATTTTAAAAGGGCCAATGAGAATAAGGCAAAGAACACAATGATAATTACAGGTGGTCCTCGACTTACGACCACAATTGAGCCTAACATTTCTGTTGCTAAGTGAAACATTTCTTGTGTGCCCCATTTTATGACCTTTCTTGCCACAGCTGTTAAGTGAATCGCTTCAGTTGTTAACTGAGTAAGGCTGTTGTTACGTGAATCTGGCTTCCCCATTGAGTTTGATTGTCAGAAGGTCGCAGAAGCTGATCGCATAACCCCGGAGCACTGCAACCATCATAAATATGAGTCAGTTGCCAAGCATCTGAATTTTAACTAGGAGACCACGGGGATGCTACAACAGTCATGGGGAAAATGGTCATGTCCCTTTTTTCAGTGCAGTTGTAAGTTTGAACAGTCACTAAATGAACTGTTGTAAATGGAGGAATGCCTTTATTCAATGGAAAGTAAAGGGGAAAGCATAGCTGTTTTTTTCCCTTTTCATTTCTTTTCTACCCCATTCCCTTTATTTTCTGTCTTCTCGCTTCTTTCTTTGTTTTGCACACTTTTACTGGATTGAAAAATTCAATTATTGACGTATGGTTTTAAAAAATCCAAATAAGATCCATTTTGGATAATATGGACACTGCTAGTACAAACTCTGACTTCTCTTCTTTATTTGCAGGAATCTTTTTGTTATCTGCTCTACTCATTACTTACTGCAACCTTAGAATCAAGATTGATATATACAGCAATAGAATGAAACCTTACTATGGTTTTTACATTGGTTGCATTGTCTGTTTGCTATCATACTTTTTAGGTAAGTGAGATTCTAAGTTAAGCATAATTTTCAAAAACAACCTGCTCTTTCCTATGCCTGAAGAGAAAAGTTTTTGATCAGTGTGTGCTACCTATTCTAACATATGCTGGCGAAACATGGACACTCACCTCACAATCGATACAAAAGTGGCGCATAAAGTCATGGAAAGATCTATCTATGGTCAGCATCACACGACAAGATAGAAAGGCCTGCACATGGATTAGAGAACAAATGAAAACATACATTGCCATCAAAAGAGTAAAATAATTGAAATGGAAAGAGGAGGGGGAGGAGGAGGAAGGGGAGGAGGAAAGATTCTGTTGGAGACAACTGACTACATTATGGGTTAAAAGTGAGGATTAAGGTGGCAGTAGTATTAAACCATTGCACCAGAGGTGGTATTCAGCAGGTTCTGACCAGTTCTGGAGAACCGGTAGGGGAAATTTTGAGTAGTTCGGAGAACCGGCAAATCCCACCTCTGACGAGATTTTACAGTATCCTTCCCCTGCCACACCTACCAAGCCACGCCCACAGAACCAGTAGTAAAAAAATTTGAATCCCACCACTGGATAAAGATAACGGGGGGTAAAAATTTTCTGAGCATATTTTCCACCCAGAATTTTTAAATCAAAAACTTATTTCACAAAAAAACCAATTTTTATGTACATTTAAATAATATTGTGATTGTTATTGGAATGGCGCACAAAAACACTGAACAACTAAACAATGAAGAAACACACTCTTAATACAAATATGTATAACACCATAATTACATAAGTATGATTAATGTAATGAATGTTATTAATATTACTATTATTATTTGTATCTAAATGAATGATACCCAGATGCCTCACTGTTCATATAATGATATTGATGTATATATAAAAAAACATAACACACAAAAAAACCCCAACCCATTTCTATTTTCCCCCATGTTTCCTTCTTCATAATGTGGCAGGGGAAAAAGCTTTTTCATTGTTGCAGTTGTTATGGCATTAACAGTCAGAAATTGAGAGCTGGAAGTACAAGAACTTACCAGGTACATTCTATCACATGTGGTGGACATGTAAACATTGCAAGAAAATACTGGAGATTGATACAGACATGGATGGAATAAATGGTGGGAGAGCATATTCCATTTAAACCAGAATTATTTCTCTTGGGAATAATGACAGAAGCTTATAGGAAAGGTACAGCATATTTAATAATACATGTAGTGACAGCGGCAAGAATGATATATTGGAAAATATTGGAAAAATGAAATCATACCACCAGAAAGAGAGAGGAAAACAATGGCTTGTGTAGAATCAGATAGGCTAACCTGAGAATTGAAAAACAAGGGGGAATCAGATTATTATGTAACGTGGAATATGTTTTATCAGTGATTGCAAAAAAGAAGGGAAGGTCGGAACAGAAATAATCAGGATGAATAGAATTAAAAAGTAAATATTGTATCAATAATATGAATGTTAATGGTCTAGTAATATTTTTGCATGTATGGCAAATGTAACAACAAAACAGTTGCACTGTGTTGTACACTTATAGTTGCAAATAATAAATATATATATAAATGATTATGTTAATAATAAAAATAAATAGTTAAATAGAAACAGTCAGAATTTTATAACGATCTCTTGCCAAACACTTAGAGGTCTACCAGTAGTATATCTTCTTGTTTATCTTGTTTATCTTCTGTCTATGCATGATCAATTTTACTTTCCTGTTATTTTTTTTTCCAGGCACAATCAGCCTGTTATATCATATGGGCTTGATCAAAGAAAAGGTAAATGTGATCTCTGACATAAATGCACAAAAAGAAATGCCACAATCGGACAGTGACCAGCCTACCGTATAATCCATGCTTAATCTGTATTGCTCAAGAGTTACAGGCATTACAGGCATCCTTCAGAGATCCCGCAAACCACAGACAACCTGAATGAATGGCCATTTAGTCAACAGCAATATTTGATACTGAAGGCTGTCTGTGAGCTGAGCTTGGTATCTTGGGCAACTTCTTGTTCCCTGCTCCACTCACCAACATTTCTATTAAAATTGTTGAAGTGACGCAAGATTATTGTCTATTAAGTCTTCATTTCTGTCCTTAGTGTTGTGGCCCACCAGTGGCTGGAGGAGTTGGCAGCAGAGTCGGACAGTAGTGAGGAGGTTGGGGAGGAACCCAGGCCATTCCTGGAGGCTGAGGAAGGCTTGGATGAGGGCTCTGCGTCAAAGGCAGAGATGGGGCCAGGGCAGGCTGGCCGTCATCAGCTGCCTTTGGGCTCGGACAGCAGTTAGGCGGGGGAGCTTCTGGAATTGGTTCCCAGCCTGTGCACACACAGAGCTGCCAAAAGGAAGACACAATTAAGAACTCGACAGGGGAGTAAGTAAGGCCACAGGTAGACAATGAATGGCCCGTCCCATCAGGTTTAAAAGAGAAGCAAAAGGAGAGGGGGCTTTTGCAGGAAACAACTCACTTGTTTGGTCGTTCGTCCATTCCAGCCTCGTGAAGACTTGTCTGTAAGCCCAGTCCTTCCCTGTCAGCACTGAGTGTGGAATTTACCGGGCAGCGTTCCAGGTTTGATCTAGGTCTGAGCTCATTAGTATACCTTCACAAGACTGTTTGCCAAGCCGTTGGCTGACTGTGAATGAAATAAATTCACATTAATGTAATAAAAGAGGTTTTTGTCGGGACTCAGAATGATATTGCTTTTTGGGATGCCTAGGACAGGACACAGGTGGATTTATCTTTCATTTCTGAGGCAGGGGCCAGTTCCGCACAAATATATTTGCAATGCAAGTGACATGTTTCTTGGTGGGTGTCTCTTGTTTGGGGATGAAGCAGGTAACTGGCACCCAAGGTTTTTGAAGGCCAGAGGTGTCCTTGGAGATTCCAGTTCAGGTTGCTAAACAGCTTTAATGAGGAAAGGATTGGGATAGTTTGCACTTTCCTGCAGTAGCACAAACAAATGAGCATAGAGCAGGACGAGGCCATTATGGCTTGTTCCAAAGACTGTTAGAGAATGCACCTATTTGTTCTTTGCACATGACAGTATGTAGCTTGCTGCTTCTATACTCAGAAGTAGAAATATTATTAGTAATATTATTATTAATTATGTGTTTATAAGTTATAACTAAGCAATTTTTGTCTGAAATGGTACAGGGCAGAGGTATCAAACTCAAGGCCCGAAGGCTGGATCCAGCCTGTGGGGTGCTTAGAAGCCACCCTGGAAACAGCAAAGGACCAGCCCATGGCATCCCTCCCAGAAAAAAGGGAGCTTCGGAGAGAGCAGAGGGCTGCAGGAGGATGTGCGTGGCCTCCCTGAGCTCATTTTTCTAGCAGAGGGTTGCAGGAGGCTGGCACAGCTGAAAACAGAGCCCAGGAGGGCCATTGTGGCCAAAAACAGAGCCCGGGAGGGCCATTGTGGCCGAAAACAGAGCCTCGAGGAGTGACATTGAGCTGGCCACGCCTACCTGGCCACACCCCCTTGGCCCTTCAAGGTCAAACACAGTCCTGATGCGACCCTCAATGAAATTGAGTTTGACACCCCTGGTATAGGGTCTCCTGCCAGAGCAGGGGGTTGGACTAGGTCCCTTCCAGCTTCTATTCTATTCTATTCTATTCTATTCTATTCTATTCTATTCTATTCTATTCTATTCTATTCTATTCTACTCTATTCTATTCTACTTCTACTCTACTCTATTCTATTTTTTCTATCTTTACTACCCAACTCTCTATTCCTTCTATTCCTATTCCTATTATCTATTCTATTCTATTCTATTCTATTCTATTCTATTCTATTCTACTTCTATTCTACTCTACTCTACTCTACTCTATTCCTATTTTATTCTATTGTATTCTACTCTCTCTACTCTATTCTACCCAACTCTCTATTCTCTACTATTCTATTCTATTCTATTCTGTTCTATTCTATTCTATTCTATTCTATTCTATTCTATTCTATTCTATCTCTATTTATTCTATTTATTCTATTCTATTCTACTCTCTACTCTCTCCTATTCTACTCTACTCTACTCTACTCTATTCTCTACTCTACTCTATTCCTATTTTACTCTATTCTATTGTATTCTACTCTACTCTACTCTATTCTAACTCTCTATTTCTCTACTCCTCTACACTCTCTATTCTATTCTATTCTATTCTATTCTATTCTATTCTATTCTATTCTATTCTATTCTATTCTATTCTATTCTATTCTATTCTATTCTATTCTATTCTATTCTATTCTTATTCCTATTCTACTCTATTCTTTTCCAGACATGAAATAAAATGGCAATCTACACCACCGTGTATGTAAATGAAGTATAACAGCATAATACAAAATAGAGACAGTTTGGTGTAGTGCTTAAGGCATCAGCATAGAAATCAGAAGACCATGTATTCTAATTCCACCTTAAGCACAAAGGTAGCTAGGTGTCCTTGGGCCGGTCCCTTTCTCCCAGCCCCAGGAAGAAAGCAACGATAAACCCCTTCCAATATCTTGCCAAGAAAACTACAAGGACGTCTCCAGGCATTTCCCAAGAAATAGTGTGGACTCAAAGTGGCTCACCCAACCTGTGACGCAGTGGTGGGATTCATTTTTTTTTACTACTGGTTCTGTGGGTGTGGCAGGGGAAGGATACTGTAAAATCTCCAGCCAGAGGTGGTATTTGCCAGTTCTCCGAACTACTCAAAATTTCCGCTACCGGTTCTCCAGAACTGGTCAGAACCTGCTGAATACCACCTCTGCTGTGACACTTCCTGGTTTCCTAGTGAAGAAGATTCCATGACAGTTAGAACTGGTTGAATGGAATAGAATCAAGCAATGTCAGACTTGCTCAGCAAGGGCCATGAATGATATTTGGGAAGAGGGGATTGCGGATAGTCTAAACCACCTGGATGGAGACCTACAGGTATTATTCATTTTTTTCTTTACCCTACATTGGATCAAATCTGACTCCTCGGAGAGCACATCTGAGCTAAGTAGACGTGCACATCCTTGGAAACTTTGTCACTAATATTTGGGGAAGAAGAGACAATTTTTGACAAAGTTTTAATGAACAGTGGTTTGCCGAGAAAATTATAAAGACCCCAAAACTAACATGGGAGGCCAAGGGGACTTAGCATATTGAAGGAGATACTTCTGTAGGGCCCATTTAAACAATGTCACAATAATCTCCTCAGTACTTCGATATCTCTCTGAGGATAATTGTTTCTTGTTTAAATTTGAAGTGTTGGATCTGGCTGTTCTTCGTAGGTTTATTTTTCCTCACTCCACTTTGGTGCTTAATGCAAAAGGAAATGGAGTCCTGGGAGAAGGGGGTGAAGAGATCTCCTGGACATTTGCACCCTATTTCTTAGTTTATAACATCTTGGAAGGATTTAGCAGTCAAATAGCTATGCTCAAGCAGTGTGTGTTCCCTTCCTCTGCTCTTTTCTAAAATAATACTGTAGTGGAAATGTCCATGGGAGGTTTTAAGGTGACAAACCGCTCCTGTTTCCACCCTAAATCCTACTTATGATAGCCCAAAATCCCCTTGCTGGTTGGAGGCAAGAATAATGCCCCCCAACATTAACAGATTAACAGATAATCAGAGTTGGAAGGTACCTTATAGGTCATCTAGTCCAACCCCCTGCCCAAGCGGGAGGCCCTACACCATTTCTGACCAATGGCACTCCAATCTCTTCTTGAAGGTCTCAAGTGATGAAGCTACCACAACTTCCGAGGGCAACTTCTGTTCCACTGGTTGATTGTTCTCACTGTCAGAAAGTTTCTCCTTATTTCCAGGTTGAATCTCTCCTTGTTCAGTTTCCATCCATTATTCCTTCTCTGGCCTTCAGGTGCCTTGGAAAATAGCTTGAGCCCTTCCTCTCTGTGGCAGCCCCTCAAATATTGGAAGACTGCTATCCTGTCTCCCCCTGGTCCTTCTCTTCCCTAGACTAGCCAAGCCCAATTCCTGTAACCATTCTTCATATGCCTTAGTCTCCAATCCCCTCATCATCCTGGTTGCTTTTCTCTGCACTTTTTCTAGAGTCTCAACATCTTTTTTATAACGTGGTGACCAAAACTGGATGCAGTACTCTAGGTGTGGTCTTCCTAAGGCTTTATAGAAGACCAAGTTATTAGAAGACCAAGAAGGACAAGTTTCAATGGCCACGTTACCTACTTCTGAGTTATGTCTAGGCCTACAGACTTAGTTACCCACTAATAACGGCCTGTAGCCCAGCTCTTAACAAGCAAGAAGAAGCGTTATTCTCACAGCATTATTTATTCCCATTCGCTTCTTAAAGGGCAGGTTTTCTTTAAGAATGGATGGAAGAGGAAGTGGCCATCTTTTCTCCACTGTGTTTATTCTCAAACAGTTTTGCTGCTACCGTTGGCTTTCATCACAACTTCAGCCAGGATCTTTAGTCAGGGGTGGGGCTGCTGGGGGTTTGCAGGGGTTCGGGAGAGCCCCCTAGCTAAGATTCTGTGCAGTTTGGAGAAATCCCCCCCCCCAAATCCCACCCCTGGCTGGCCCCTCCCACCTCACCCCTCCCAGGAGTCCCCACACAGCCCGTTTTGAAGGCAGGTAAGTACAGGGCGCGCACGGAGGCTTGGGGAGGGCCCAAAACGGGCCTCCTGGAAGTTTGGAAAGGCCAGAAATGGGCCTGTTTCTAGCTTCCAGAGAGCTTCCGGAGCCCAGAGTCCATTTTCGCCCTCCCGGAGGCTCGAGGAAAGCCTCCGGAGCCTGGGGAGAGTAAAAATGCCCCCCCCCCCAATAGTACAGGAGGCCGACTAGGCCACACCCACCATGGCCACGCCCACCCAGCCACCGGGCAGAGAACCCTTTGCTAAAAATTTTGAAGCCCACCCCTGGCTTTCATCACAATTTCAGCCAGGATCTTTTGGCTCTTGCAAGGGATGTTATGACTAAAACATAAAGAAGGTGAAACCGGGAGAAGGAAATAGGCAAGGCCAGGGCAGAAGCAAAACACGATGTAATTTAGCCAATCCCTGGTGCCAATCCTCCCTTCCTCTGCAGGTCTGCTGCCTCATCTTCCCAATCAGCTACTACAAAACCGGATACAACATTGTCGCCTGCACTAATTGTCTTCTGCTGCTGCTCGTCTCCATCTCTCCCTTTTGGCTGATGCATCCAGAAGGAGAATATGTCTTAACCTTGGGATTCTGGACAAAATGCTATGAAAACAATTGTTACATCCTTGGAGAAACTACAAGTAAGAAGGATTTTCTGAGCTTTCACTTTTCATTTTTGGACAATTTGTTTTGACGTCAATTATGTGAAAACCTGAAACTGAATGGTGGAGATATTAAATAAGATTCCCGCCTTTTCATTAAGTTTAAGTGTAGATTTTTGTTTTTATCATCCTTGCCTTTTAAAATATATATTTTAGGTTTCTTTAATGCACCACTCTGAGTCCTTCTCTGAGGGAGATGGGTGATTCCTCCTCTCTTCTCCTCTCTTCTCCCCTCCCCTCTCTTCTCTCTTCTCCCCTCCCCTCTCTCCTCTCCCCTCCCCCTCTCTTCTCCTCTCTTCTCCCCTCCCCTCTTCTCTCTTCTCCCTCCCTCTCTTCTCTCTTCTCCCTCCCTCTTCTCTCCTCCCTCCCCTCTCTTCTCTCTCTCTCCCTCCCCTCTCTTCTCCCTCCTCTCTCTCTCTCCTCCCCCTCCCTCTCTTCTCCTCTCTTCTCCCTCCTCTTCTCTCTTCTCTCCCCCCCCTCTCTCTCTTCTTCTCCTCTCCCTTCTCCTCCTCTCCCTCTCTCTCTCTCTTCTCTCCCCTCTTCTCCCTCTCCCCCCTCTCTTCTCCTCTCTTCTCCCTCCCCCTCTCTTCTCCTCTCTCTCCCCTCCTCTTCTCTCTCTCCCCCTCTCTCTCTTCTCCCTCCCTCTTCTCTCTTCTCCTTTCTTCTCCTCTCCCTTCTCTTCTCTCTCTCTCCCTCCCCTCTTCTCCTCTCCCCTCCACTTCCCTCTCTCTCCTCTCATCCCATCTCCTCCTCTCTCTGATCCCATCTCATTTCATCTCACCTAGATCTTTAGATCTAGCCCTGGCATTACAGGCTGCCATACCCATTTTAAAGGCCAATACCTTTGCCCCCCCTTATTTCTTCTAGGCACTCTGATTTTGATCCGGACACTGGTGATAAATACCATTATCTGTTCCTTAACTGCATTGATTCTGTCACGGAATTTTTTTATGCGCTGTCTGAAAATAAATATAGCAGAAGACCTGCCTTCCTGCATAGCCCACTTCATCACAGGTATTGTACAAGTCATCTAACTATAAATAGCAAATGTATAGTTTTTTTAAAAAAATTACAGGTTAAACTTACAGCCACAGCTGGGCCCAAAATTTCTCTGGCTGAGTGCAACAGTTGTGAAGTGAATTTTGTCCCATTTTACGACCGTTCTTGCCACCGTGGTTGAGTGAATCACTGCAGTTGACAAGTTAGTAACTTGGTTGTTAAATGAATCTGGCTTCCCCACTGATTTTGCTTACAATGAACAATGGTCATAAATATGAACCAGTTGCCAAGCATCTGAATTTTGATCCTGTCAGTGTGGGGATGCTGCCGTGTGAATGTGAAAAACGGTCAGTTTTTCCATTGTAAGGTTGTAAAATTAGGCATGACTCATTTAAGAACCTCCTTGCTTAGTAACGGATGTTTTGGTCCCAATTTTGATTGGAAGTCAAGGAGTGCCTTTATAAAAATAATATATAAATAATCCATGGCCCTTATAAGGATGCCCTATTTGCATGACATGCTACGCTAAAAAAGCAGTGAACGTATTTACTTAATTTAAAATATGTACATAGCTGCCCATCTTATATCAAACTATGGGTGGTTCTCCATCCCCAATGGGAATGATAGCTCATCATTTTTCTAACCTTCCTGCTGAATTCTAGTCAAACTTTGTGATGTAAACTGAAAATGGTCATTTTCACGGGCTTCAAGAAACTGTAATTTGTGGCAACGAGGTTCACAAGTTCTAATTTCTGAACATTCAACCCAGTGGTGGGATTTTTTACTACTGGTTCTTTGAGTGTGGCTTGGTGGGTGTGGCAACGGAAGGATATTGTAAAATCTCCAGTCAGAGGTGGGATTTGCTGGTTCTCCAAACTACTTAAAATTTCCACTACCAGTTCTCCAGAACTGGTCAGAACCTGCTGAATACCACCTCTGATTCAACCTGCCTGTTTCAAGGTCATAGGACGTGGTAAACCTCGAAGCTTGTTTTAATATTTGCACCATGTTCATAGACATTCATTGATCTGTGAGATGCATGTATTGATTGGGCCTACCCATCCAGAAGTTAGATAGAGATGGGGAGGTCTTTATATCAAAGGTGGAGAACGTATGACTCCTTGCTAAGGATCATACTGACTGTGACTGTAGAGAATTATAATTAGCTAGCTGATAACCCAGCGTTGCCTGGGTATGTATTTATCCCAATCCTGTATTAGACAGGAAAATCGTGCCATCGAAACTCACGCTGTTGTACTGTCTCTCATGCAGGCATTGCAAGTCTTCTATTCCTTCACAAGAAGGAGCTCCCTTGTGGAGTACTGTGCAGCCGTTACCATGGCAAGTCCACTGTGCTGTATAGTAGAAGCCATTTTAAGGCACACACACAATCCCCAAGGGGTGTTAGAGGTGTCTTACCCCCACAGTATTTATTTCCAGAGGGTGTCACCTGTGTACCAAGTTTGGTTGAAATTGCTCGAGGTGTTCCAGAGTTATGTGCTGTACAGTAGAAGCCATTTTAAGGCACACCTCCCCAATGGGTATTAGGGGTGTCTTACCTCCACTGTATTTGTTTCCAGAGGGTAAGTCATCTGTGTACCAAGTTTGGTTGAAATTGCTCAAGGCATTCCAGAATTATGCTGGAACAAACACACACACATAAAAAAATAGATAGGAGGAGGAGGAGGAGGAGGAGGAGGAGGAGGAGGAGGAGAAGAAGAAGAAGAAGAAGAAGAAGAAGAAGAAGAAGAAGAAGAAGAAGAAGAAGAAGAAGAAGAAGAAGAAGAAGAAGAAGAAGAAGAAGAAGAAGAAGAAGAAGAAGAAGAAGAAGAAGAAGAATTAGCATGCAAGTGGCCATATCTTCTCTCCTTTCCAAATTTAGCAACTTCCAGATGTGCTGGCAGGAGCTTGGAGACTTAGTGACTTAACACATCTAGAAAACAGGAGGTTTGCAGGGGGTTGGTATTAATTTCAGAGGCAGTTTCACTCTTGGTAGAAAGTTACTGTATCAGAGGGAATCTAATTGTCCTTTCCTTCTTTGCAGCATTCTCCCTGTTGGCCATTTTAGTGATTACAAGTGAGAAGCTTAAATATGAATTTGAAGAATACGCGGTTCTGCTTCTAAACTGGGATTTCTACCTAGGTTGCTGCGTCTGTGCTCTGTGTTTTATCTTAGGTAAACAATATCTCTCTCTTTAAAAAAAAAATATTTTTTTTTTGGATACAAATAATACAAACATAGTACATATGCATCTAAATACCAAAAAAAAAGGAGAACAAGAAAAAATACAAATATTATAGTGCACCCCCACCCCCGGAGACCATTTTCTTTTCTGATATTTCTTCTTCGATAATAATTCAAACATATACAATATATTCCAACTGTGCTCTTCTCCCATTCAAAACAACATATATTCTTGAGTAGGTTTATCCTTTTGCCTTCCACCAACACTGTTTTTATGAAATCCCCCCATATCTCTCTATATAAAAGCGAAATACCACTCACACATCATCACAAAATCTCCAGAACCATAAAGCCTACAAATTTGAAATGTGGCGTGTATGTTCCTCTTGGCTTCTAGGTGCTCACTAAGAAAGGATTTTTTAAAAATGTATATTATCATTAACATGCTCTGATGCTAAGGAGTTCTACTCCACTTCCCCACCTGAAAAGAAATCTGTTCCAAATGCAAAACACAAGCAGAGGAGAGGAGTTTCAGTTTCAATTTTACTTTCACAACCGCAACCGGCTTTAATACAGACAGTTGAGCTAAGCCACGCCCAGGCTCCTTGCTGTCTCCTTGTTCACACAGCAAATACTGTTTCAGTTTCCATGTTTCAGTTTCCAAACAGCCCTCAACTCTTTCACCCACTGACAGGACACTAGCCAGATGAATACTGATGGATGCTGGTAGGCAGTGGCACAATCTCCCCCTCTGAATTTCCTCAAAAACTAAACCCGATCACATAGTTTCATAGTGAAGCATAGGTATAGAGCTAGTATAAAATACAAAGAAAAGAAAATAGGAAATTAAGGGAGGGAAAGGGAATGGTGGAAAAGGGTTGTGAGATACAAGGGCGAAAAGAAAAAGAATGAAAAGTAAGCATTGACTTCCAACTCTTCCTAGCACACTCCAACCTCAACTTTTTGCTTTTACACATTAATATATAACTAGCCATTTGGTGTTGTAGAAAACAAATTTGAAAGAACATTTTCCCCATCTATTAGCAATAGCACTTAGACTTAGATACCGCTTTATAGTGTTTTACAGCCCTCCACTTTATAGTGGTTTACAGAGTCAGCCTCTTGCCCCCAACAATCTGGATCCTCTTTTTATCCACCTTGGAAGGATGGAAGGAGGAATCAACCTTGAGCCTGATGAGATTTGAACTGCCAAATTGCAGGCAGCCGGCAGTCAGCAGAAGTGGCCTGCAGTACTGCACGCAAACCACTGTGCCACTGAGGCTCTCCTTGTTCCCAATGACTGACTCGCAACAAAAACCACCTGATTATACAGCAAAAATAATTTCATCCCCCTTTTTATTTTATCCAGGTATCGCCAGCTTCTTCTGGACTAAGTTCATAAAAGTGTAACCTCTTGATATTGAAGCTAAGGCAAGAGAGAACAAATAGTCTTGTATTTCCGCAGCCAGATCTGTATTCTCCCTTCATAGTTGCAAGGATTCATTTCTGTACTTCTGAGACCCTGGACCCTGTCTGGAGATGGGCATTCGTATGGTGACATCAGCTGAGTGGAAGCCAGCCCGGATATAGAAATAGTCTTTTTTATATTTTCTTCTGTGATTGCTCTGTTTGCGGTGACTGGATTGTCTCTGAAATTCCATAATCTTTTCAATACAGGTGCTACTCTAGATTTTAGCCTAAAGTGGAGTATTTCTTTCTATGCCAAAATGCCTGTTCTGACCCAGCTCCCCAAACATGACGAACCCTCTGATGTGAACTAAAAAGATTCCTTTATTAGGAATGCCGGTAGTCCCAGCAAAACGTTTATCTCGCAGGCTAATATGTCGGTCCGGCCGGAAGATGAATAGTAGTCTGCGACATCTATTCATGTCTGCTCCCTGCCTTTTATCTCCAGAGCTAGGGTGGAGCTTCGCTAGCAGCCGTGGCTCTTCCTTCCCAAGGACCAGCCCATAGATTTCCACTGCTCTCCTCTCCCCTGCTTTCTGCGCAGTCAGGCACTGGACCCAGCTGTTCTTCTTCTTCATCGGCCACCTCCAGACCTGGGGGCTGTTGATTCTCCATCTGAGGGCTGATGGATGGCCCAGGCTCCGCCTCTCTCTCCCTCTGCCAGCTCCATTCCCTCTTCCCCCTTGGAGCTCCCAGGTTTTCCTGATGCTGACCCCGATGCCTCCTCCTCTGATTCGGCTGGCCAGAGAGGCCGTGACCGACAGACCCCAACAACGCCTGTCTCTTTTTCCTATAGCGCCACTCAAAATAAATCTCTTTTCAAACGAGTGTTTTGCAGATAGAGGGTTCTTAACAGAGTAACATTGAAAGGGAGACTTGGAGGTTTGCTAGTCTACACACACACCCCGCCGCTAATAATCAGGTGATCATTAGCCTCAAGCTTGCATTTGTCAAAGAAGACAACCATTTGTCTGAAACACTATGCTACTTCAGACAAATGGTTGGCTTCTTCAACAAATGCAAGCTTGAGGCTAATGATCCCCTGATTATTTTAACATTATTGCAAGAACTTGCCTGGATTTTCATCTCTGGTGAAATTCAGGTTGAGCATTCCCATCAAGCAAATATGAAACAGTTTACATGAAACTCCTTCGGGAAACGAGATGTGTGGATTTCAACTTCCAGAATTACCCAGCTAGCATGGTATGTTTACATATAAGATTAAGCCATAAACTACTATAGGTAGTCCTCGACTTACAGCAGTTCATTTAGTGACCGTTTAAAGCTACAGTGGCACTGAAAAAGTGATTTATGACCGATTTTCACACTTCCAGTCTTTGTAGCATCATGTGATCAAAATTCATGTGATCAAAATTCAAACGCTTGGCCACTGACTCATATTTCTGATGGTTGCCGTATCCTGGGTCCTGTGATCCGCTTTTGCAACCTTCTGACAAGCAAAGTCCACGGGGAAGCCAGATTCATTTAACAACCAGGTTACTAACTTGTCAACTGCAGTGATTCACTTAAGCACTGTGGAAAGAAATGGGGCAAAACTCACTGAACGAACGTCTCACTTAACAAAAGAAATTTTGGGCTCAGACATTACTGTTCCATTTAATTTGTGTTCTTGCAAATGAGATCTCTTCACAGAATCATATTTTATGTTTGAATAGTTTAATTTGGAGATTTTTTAGCACCCTCGTGTCAGGTGAGTGCGAAGTTTCATCATTGAATTATATTGATTCTTCCCTACTGCACCACTTATTGTGAATGTTCTTTAATTTTGTTCTTCTAAAAGTAGTATCACAGGAAGTGAAACACTGGTCCTGAAGTTAGAGGATCCTTCAAAGGTTTGCCATCTAAAATCACTTTTAGATTTCTTCTGCATGATGTCTATAATCTCCTTTTAAGAAAATGTACACTGTTAGCCAAACTCTCATTTTTTCAAACCAATCATTATGAAAAGTCTACCTTTGTGGTTTGTGAAGGTTGATACTGACTTGATGGTCCATAATCAATATTTGGGTTCAGACAGGTCATTGCAGTTGTAATTTCTGTATTTAGATTTCAAAATAAAAATCTAGTTTGAAATCACACACCTACATTAAATTTCAAAATATACATTTTATTTATAAACCATACATATCTATAATATGTATGTCAGTGGTATATCCAGACCAAAATACTCGCATTAGTAAAGCAATAGCATTATTTACTTGTACCCACTGAGTAGCAGCATGAAGAGAACTGCACTGAGCGAAGGGATGTTTAATGACAAACATATTCAGTATTTGACTGAGGAACCTGAATATTCTTGAAGGAAATATCTCTCCAGGATAGCCCAATGCACAAATGGGAACATCCTAGAGTCAAGAAAATATTGCAGCAAGAACAAATCCTTCCGACAAACAATCACTCTAGAACAAGGATCTTCAAACTTGGCAAGTTTAAGACTTGTGGACTTCAACTCCCAGAATTCCTGAGCTAACATGACAGGAGGAGGAGTTCTGGGAGTTGAAGTCCACAAGTCTTAAAGCTGTCAAGTTCAAAGACCCCTGCTCTAGAATGAGCCTCTTCCAAAGGAGACACCTCAAAGATGTTGGCATGGGTGAGAAATTGCCAAGTAAGGAGTTCATTTCCTCCATATGTCCATGGTCAACCAGGATTCTGGTCTTGTTGTTGCAGTTGTTCTTGTTGCATCTCCGATGACAAAAGGTTGCCAGAATAGACTGCAGTCTCCCAAAGTGAATACTTGTAACACACTAAGTTATATATACCTGAAAGAAAAATGGACCAAAAAACAAACAAACAAACAAACCCATCAGGGAGGACAACAACTGATTAGAACATTGATGAAAGTCAAAGATGTCTATCCGCTGTAGCTTGTTGAAACCCTCAACCTTCTTTGGAAACTACTGAAGCTTCCTTAATTTGTGTGGCAAAATAGAAATGGCAAAGTGATATGATAGCATTGGATAGAGAGGGGAGGTCAAAAAATTTCGGAAAGGAAACGATCTCTTTTCCCCACCCACTACTTTCTCTCCACGATACTTGCAAATTCAAAACAAAAAATAACTAGCCAACTATTTTCAGCCCTACATTTTCTGGGACATTGAAAACTCACTAGAAGATCCATCAAAGCCTAATGGGTTAGGAAGCAGTCTCAGGCTATCAGAAATTCACTTCTTTGGTGTTTCTTTGACCCAAGCACACCCCAAAAGAATATTCCAAATGCTATGTGGTATATGTGCATTCTAGACTTTGATCATCCAACACAGAAGATGGATTTCACAATCATCATTTTATCTGTTGGTGGGCGGTCTTGTCCACCACCCCATCGGGCTCACCTATAAAGAACCACAGGATCGTGATGATATAGCTTAAATAAAAAGCCCATTTCTTCTTATGAGCTGGGATTGATTTGTCATCCTTAATTTTCAGTTCAAAGATCAGCATGGCAACCAGCATACCGAGTCCTGCAAAACAGATATAAACAGAGTTGGAAGAAACCTTGTAGGTCATCTAGTCCAACCTCACCCACCCAAGCAGGAGACCCTACACCATTTCTGACAGATGGCAGTCCAGTCTCTTCTTGAAAGGTTCCAGTGATGAAGCTCCCACAACTTCTGAAGGCAACTTCTGTTCCATGGGTTGATTGTTCTCACTGTCAGAAAGTTTCTCCTTATTTCTAGGTTAAATCTCTCCTTATTCAGTTTCCATCCATTATTCCTTGTCTGGCCTTCAGGTGCTTTGGAAAATAGCTTGACCCCTTCCTCCTCTCTGTGGCAGCTCCTCAAATATTGGAAGACTGCTATCATGTCTCCCCTAGTCCTTCTCTTCACTAGACTAGTCATGCCCAGTTCCTGCAACCATTCATCATATGTTTTAGCCTCCAGTCCCCTAATCATCTTGGTTGCTCCTCTCTGTACTTTTTCTAGACACAAGGAGGCAGATTCTACCATGGAATCAGAACAGTGAAAACAATGACTTTCATAGGGGACTCTCATATAGCATGTAACACTATGAATGCTACCATGGCAGAGACAATAAATAAACCCACCTTTCATTCTGCACCCCTGCCTTCAACAATTTCCAAAACAAGGTAAATCCAACCCTAGTTATATAGGTAATCCTCAACCCATGACCACAATTCAGCCCAACATTTCTGTTACTAAGCGAGTTAAGTGAGTTTTACCCTATTTTACGACTTTTCTTGCTACTGTTATGAAGCGAATCACTGCAGCTGTTAAGCTAGTAACACGGTAATGAAGTGAATCTGGCTTCCCTGTTGACTTTGTTTGTCAGAAGGTTGCAAAAGGGGATCACATGACCCCAAGACATTGCGACCGTCATAAGTATGATTTGAAGCACATGACCCTGAGGATGCCTCAATGATTGTAAATGTGGAAATGGACATAAGTCATCTTTTTTCAGTGCTGCTAACTTCAAACGGTCATTCAATGAACTGTTGTAAGTCGAGGACTACCTGTATTAACTCACAATCTAGTTCACCTAGCAGAAAACTGAGTTACACAGAATTGCTTTTGAAGACTCTCAAGAAACTATAACAAGATTTTCCCCCTGCCTAGAACCTGTAGCCTGGGAATATTTAAATGTAAAGGTAAAGGTTCCCCTCTCACATACGTGCTAGTCGTTTCTGGCTCTAGGGGGCAGTGCTCATCTCCGTTACAAAGCTGAAGAGCCAGCGCTGTCCAAAGACGTCTCCGTGGTCATGTGGCCAGCATGACTAAAGGCTGAAGGTGCACGGAATGCTGTTACCTTCCCACTAAAGTGGTCCCTATTTTTCCACTGCTAGGTTGGTAAAAGCTGGGACAAGTAACGGGAGCTCACTCCGTTACTCGGTGCTAGGGATTCAAACCACCAAACTGCTGACCTTCCTGATCGACAAGCTCAGCGTCTTAGCCACCGAGCCACCACGTCCCTTTCCTGGAATATTGACAATGCTGCCCAATTTGCCCTAAACATCTATCCAGATTTTTGCATCATGGGAATATTTACAATGATGCAAAAATCCGGATATATGTTTAAGGCAAATTGTGTATATTGTAGCATCACCTGCAGTGAAGCTCAAGAGTGAAGCCATCAAAGCTTGGGAAGGACATGAGAAAGGACAGCCATAGAGTTGGTTCCTCTTTACCAACCAAATCCACAGTACAGATGCGACAGATGTGACGAGAACTAACATTAAGAGGACTCGACAGATGATCATGTACGCTGGGAAAAAAACGGGTTGGGGAAGAGAGAAAGAGAGAATGCAAGTTATTAAGAATAATTCCTAGTTCCGGTTAGATATAAGAGATAGAAATTAGATGAAGAAAGATTATTGTTATGCGCATGTAAAAGATGAACATTGTCTATGACTATAAGCATGCTAGTATAATTATCATGATCATTAATAAGCTAATATAATTATAAATATTGCTATAATTACTATGTTTATTATTGTTGTTGTTGTTATTATTATCATCATCATCATCATCATCACTATCAGTTTATATGTTGCTTTTTTGGTAAAATGAAGTACCTGGACAATATACTGTTTTCAAAATATTCAAAATATTTATATATAAATACAAATATTATATATATATATATATATATATATATATATTGATTTCTTTCCATATTTGTTGGTGACTCTTGCCATCCATCACTCTGATACAAGTAGTCCTGGACATACAATCATTCATTTAGTGACCATTGGAAGTTACCATGGTACTGAAAAAAAGTGACCTGGGATAGCTTTTCATACTTATGACAGATGTCTCATCCACAAAGACATGTGATCAACATTCAGATGTTTGGCAAACTGGCATGTATTTACGATGGTTGCAAAGTCAATGGAGAAACCAGATTCACTTAACAAACAGGTTACTGATTTAACAACTGCAGTGATTCACTTAACAACTGTGACAAGAAAGGTTGTAAAATGGGGAAAAACTCACTTAACCACTGAGCTGCAGTGGCGCAGTGGTTAGACTGCAGTACTGCCGGCCAGCGGTGGAATCCTACCAGTTTCCCTACCAGTGCCTGCGTGCATCTAACATGTGTGCCGCTTTCCTCATACCAGCTGAGGCCTGCAGCGCCGATCAGCTGAGGCGATAAAGAAGAGAAAAGCACAGGGGCGGATGGGAAGGCCAATCCTGCACTTTTATTTTCTTTCTCCTCAGCTGATCATTGGAGGCCTTTTTTTTTTTTTACTACCGGTTCAGTTGAACCGGTCTTAACCAGTAGCATACCACCACTGCCGGCTCCTTCTGCCAACTGCCGGCTGCCTGCAATTTGGCAGTTCAAGTCTCACCAGTTCTCAAGGTTCACTCAGCCTTCCATCCTACCGAGGTGGGTAAAATGAGGACCCAGATTGTTGGGGGCAAGAGGCTGACTCTGTAAACCACTTCAAGAGGGCTGTAAAAGCACTGTGAAGCAGTATATACAGTAAGTCTCAATGCTATGGCTATGCTTGCTTAACAATGGAAATTCAATCGCGATTGTAATTTGAGGACTACCGCATCTCTGTTTTGAAGCCTGAAATATAATGTCTTCATAAATTTCTATATATCCCTTGGGAGTGAAAAGAAGCAGGCAAAATTAGGGAAGACTTCGAGAGAGTTCACCGTAAAATGAAAAGCAGGACAATAATTTCTATGTCTTCTAACCAGGAGGCAAAAATTTTACATTTTACCCAAGTGAATTTTCTGCACTCCTTATTTGAAAAATAATCCTCTCCCAAGAATCTTGATTCAGCTCAGCCAAATTAGTATTTTTTTCATTTGATATGATGCAGACTGACTTCGCTTAGCAACCTGCCTCTAATTAAAATAAGGTTGGATAGTTGGTCATTTAGCCTACTGTTAAAAACCCAGTTATTGACCTAGCAATGCTAGGTACATCAGCCCAATCATTTCTACACTAGGAATTTTAAAGTACCCCATAGGCCATACCATCAATATCTTTCACAAATCGGCAGACAAATTTTTCCGAGCAGATGGTCCAGAGGCCCATATAATACAGATCTACATGTGCATAATAGACAAACCAGCAGGGAGATACGACAACAATTAGGAGGAACACAAAATTAAAGAAGGTTAGGATGCAACTGATACTTTTGTAGGAAATCATGAGTCCTCTGCTCCTTCCTTTATCTGCTGTGTATCTCTGCAGGAAGACATAGGCGTGATTGAAAGCAACATATAAGAGAGAAGATGGGAAGGGAAGAAAGGTTTGGAAGAAGAGAAAACCCAAAGAGAGATCCTTCTTAGTTTCCTTTTGGTGGTGTCAGTTTGAGTTGTTTTCTTCTATCCTGGGTTCCAACTGTCATGGAATGGTAGTTCTGCTCCTAGAGCCAGATCCACAAGAACACAGTGAGGTGATAAACTCCCTTACTGGTGGAAGAAATACAATGACAGAAAAGAAGGATTGGAAATAATTTATTTATTGATATAGTTTCTTCATCTCCAGAAACATCTACATTTCCAGGAACAATATGGCCATAATTTAGGTCATAGATGTCAGCGTTCCAATGAAAGTCCCCATTTCATTCAGCGCTCGGAAACAGAGTTTATCCAAGTAAGAATTATTAAGGAAGTCACACTGACACACGTGGGAAAACCTGAATCTGAAAGTTCAGGGTTTTCCCTTTCCAATTGAACATTCAAAATCCCTCCCTTGCACCCACCCATCACATGGCCCAATCAACCATCGTCCGAACTGGAGACATTCCTCCAACCACTTCTTTCCAGGTGCAGGGTTACTTGTCCTTGACTTTATGAGAAGAATGTTGTTATGTCTAATCCCCTCCCAAATTCCCAGGCACTAAGATGTGGCAGCTTGGAAGCTTCTGAGTAAAATATGGCTTCCAAAGCTGACAATAGGCAGAAATTTTTTTAAAAAAAAAAATTCATAAAGAAAACTAAGGGACATTAATCCCACAATGGATGAAAAGCTAAAAAGGTTGCTGGAGTTAGCAGAAAGGGCTAAACTGGTTGCTTTGATTAAAGAAAAACAAAAACCACACTTTTGTTTCTACTTGGAAACTTCTTCTGGACTTTGGGCTAGAGGTGGAAAAAAAATGAAACTTTGATTTTGGGTTTAACTGATTAGATAGGCTTGTTGTTACAGAAATGGCTAGTTTATGATACTATGTAAAAGTAAAAAAAGTTGAGATTTGATATTATCTTATTCTACTGCACCAAAGGGAGTCAGAAGCAGAGGAGGTATTCAGCAGGTTCTGACCAGTTCTGGAGAACCGGTAGCGGGAATTTTGAGTAGTTTGGAGAACCGGCAAATATCACCTCTGACTGGCTCCGCCCCCATCTGTTCTCTGCCTCCCGAGTCCCAGCTGATTGGCTGGGTCTTCTTTGGTTGCCCTGCACAGGAGAACAGAGCTGGAAAGCAGGTTAGTGGGGTGGGGAGGGAATGGGGATTTTGCAGTAACCTTCCCCCAGGAGTGGGGAGGGAATGGGGATTTTGTAGTATCCTTCCCCTGATATGCCCACCAAGCCATGCCCACCAAGCCAAGCCATGCCCACCAAGCCATGCCCACAGAACCTATAGTAAAATGCAAAATCTGGATCACATCAGGCTGTGTTGGTGCTCAATGTTGGTGCTCAATAAATCCCTTCCATCTCTTCAATGGTAATAAAATAGTTTGTGTTAAATATGGAACTCACTTGTCAGAAATAAATTCAAATAAGGTAAAGGTCCTGTAACTCTGCTTAAAATGAAGGAAGGAATACTTGAATGAATGAATGAATGAATGAATGAATGAATGAATGAGTGGGTGGGTGGGTGGATGGATGGATGGATGGATGGATGGATGGATGAGGAAATACTTCATTGTTTAAAATGTAGAGATAGCAATACTGCTTTACAGTGCTTTACTCTCTAAGCGGTTTACAGAGTCAGCATATTGCCTCCAACAATCTGGGTCCCAATTTTACGCACCTCAGGAAGGATGGAATACTGAGTCAACCTTGAGCCTGGTGAGATTTGAACTGCCAAATTGCTGGCAACTGGCAGTCAGCAGAAGTAGCCTGCAGTATTGCACTCTAAACATTGGTGCCATCATGGCTCAGATATTAATCTTATTATACATTATGGAACTTGGACTTTTTAGAGTCTCTCTCTCTCTCTCTCTCTCTCTCTCACACACACACACTTCCTGCCTGCCTGCCTTGTTTGCTTTTTTCTTGGCAAGGTTTTACAGAAGTGGTAGGCTATTGCCTCCTCCTTAGGGCTGAAATAAAGTGATTGGCTCAAAGATGGCTTGGTGCCTAAGGTGGATTTATGGTTTTTAGCCTGGTACCTTTGGCCATGAAACTGGCACTATAACCCAACTGGCTCCATTTAATATTTTGCTATGGTTTATTTAAATAAGGATGGTGCCAACTTAGCAGTTTGAAAGCATGTAAAAAATGCAAGTAGAAAAATAGGGACCACTTTGGTGGGAAGGTAACAGTGTTCCGTGCGTCTTTGGCATTTAGTCATGCCGGCCACATGACCCTGGAGACGTCTTCGGATAGCGCTGCCTCTTCGGCTTTGTAACGGAGATGAGCACCGCCTCCTAGAGCCGGAAACGACTAGCATATATGTCCGAGGGGAACCTTTCCCTTTACATATGGTATCAATTGCCATTTTATTCTCTGCCCATGCCTTGTTTAATTAATAGATGATATTAAATATTAATATTAAATATAAATTAATTAATTAATTAATGAGAAAATAGACATGCAATGAACAAGGTGGAAATCAAGTAATAATACAAAGCTCAGTATGTACTTTTGGTATGAGGATACTTAATAAGTACACAGGAAAGGTAGTGCACCAAAATGATAAATATTTTATGTAGGACATACATTGCAGGGAAGTTCAATCAAAAGTAAAGGAGTCATGGACTATTTCCCTGAATAGAGAAATCTGCATTATTGTTTTTATATGGCATAGAAGTGAAAAATTGTGATGATGGCCCAAACTGTTTAGGGGAGTCTCTGGCCCCTCCCAATGCCCAGGGTCCAAGCGGATTCCGACATAGAAAGGTCAGATGTTCATAGCAGTAAAGTTGGGGTAACTTCAGCTTCGCTTTCATGCGTCTCTTCAGCCTTATCCACTGTGGGCAATCGTGTTCCCCAAAGTGCCCACTTGTAATTCAGTAGGTTATAGAGCCCTGGGAGAAAAAGAAGCAACATTAGGTTAGGTTGAGAGGAAGAGCTTGGTTGGTCTTCTTAAACCAGCCTGGAGATTAAGGCCAAGATATATCAGAAAAGAGCAGCAAAGATGATTAGGTGCAGAGACGAGCAACAGCAGAGCAACAAAGATGATTAGGGGTGGGATTCTACTGGTTTGGACCGGTTCTATAGAACCGGTTGTTATGATTCTGCACAGTTCGGAGAACTGGCAAATCGTACCCCTGGCTGGCCCCACCCCATCCCTCTCCACCCACCCTTTTCCTGCCCACCCAGTCAGTCCTTATCGTGCATGCACAACATCGTGCTCAGGCCCAACATCGCTGACTGTGTTCTCCCCTGCCCAGTCATTCCTTTTCTTTTTTTCCCCTCCCAACGATCAGCTGTTCTGATGATCAGCTGTGCCAGGATCCCCCTCACTGTCTTACTGCTTCACCCAGGAGCCTTCCCTGAGGCCCAGGAGGCAAAAAGGGCATGTGGGGGTGGGGACTGAGGGCATATGTGCTGTGCCCCCCTGTACTCCATTTTTTGCCTTCCTGGGCCCCAGGGAAGCCTTCTGGGAGCAAAAACACTCCCCAGGAGGCTTCCCTGAGGCCCAGGAGGCAAAAAATGAGGGGGGGGGGGGAATGCTGCCCACCTAGTCACATGGCCATGCCCACATGGCCACACCCACCTAGCCATGCCCACAGAACCTGTTGTTAAAAAATTTGAATCCCACCCCTGGTTGGAGGCTAAAGCATATAAATAGAGTAGAGTAGAGTAGAGTAGAGTAGAGTAGAGTAGAGTAGAGTAGAGTAGAGTAGAGTAGAGTAGAACAGAATAAATTCTTTATTGGCCAGGTGTGATTGGACACACAAGGAATTTGTCTTGGTGCAAATGCTTTCAGTATACATAAAGGAAAAGATACATTTGTCAAGAGTCAAGAATCATCAGGTACAACACTTAATAATAGTCATAGGGTACAATAAGCAATCAAATCATACTAGGAAATAATCAATATAAATGGTAAGGATAAAAGTGACAAAGTTACAGTCCTGCAGTCACAAGTGGGAGGGGATGGGTGATAAGGAGTGATGAGAAGATTAATAGTAATAGTTGGACAGTGTTGAGGGAATTATTTGTTTAGCAGAATGATGGCATTCGGGGAAAAACTGTCCTTGTGTCTAGTTGTTCTGGTGTGCAGTGCTCTATAGTCATTTTGAGGGTAGGAGTTGAAACAGTTTATGTCCAGGATGTGAGGGATCTGTAGATATTTTCACAGCCCTTTTTTTGACTGATGCAGTATACAGGTCCTCGACTGAAGGCAAGTTGGTAGTCATTGTTTTTTCTGCTGTCCTAATTATCCTCTGAAGTCTGTGTCTCTCCTGCTGGGTTGCAGAACCAAAACAGACAGCTATAGAGGTGCAGATGACAGACTTAATTAATTCCTCTGTAGAACTGGATCAGCAGCTCCTTGGGCAGTTTGAGCTTCCTGAGTTGGCACAGAAAGAACATTCTTTGTTGTGCTTTTTTGATGATGTTTTTGATGTTAGGTATCCATTTTAGGTCTTGTGATGTAATAGATCCTAGAAATTTGAAGGTCTCTATTGTTGATACTGTGTTGTCTAGTATTGTAAGAGGTGGTAGTATGGGAGGGTTTCTCCTAAAGTCTACTACCATTTCTACAGTTTGGGTGTGTTCAGTTCCAGATTGTTCAAGTTACACCACGAGGCAAGTTGTACAACCTCCTGTCTGTATGCGGATTCGTCGTCTCGAATGAGACCAATCACTGTTATATCATCTGCAAACTTCAGTATTTTAACAGATGGATCGTTTGAGATGCAGTCATTGGTATATAGGGAGAAGAAAAGTGGAGAAAGCACACAGCCTTGGGGAGCCCCTGTGCTAATTGTACAGGTATCAGACATGATTCTGCTTAGCTTCACCTGCTGCTTCATGTCTATTAGGAAGCTTGCAAAGAATGGTTGATGAACTATCTCTAGTTTAATGAAAAGAAGGATGGGGGGCGGGGTGACATGATAGCAGTGTTTCAATATCTAAGGGGTTGCCACAAAGAAGAGGGAGTCAACATATTCTCCAAAGCACCTGTAGTCAAGACAAGAAGCAATGGATGGAAAGTAATCAAGGAGAGAAGCAACTTAGAACTACCTGTCAGTGAGAACAATTAATCAGTGGAACAACTTGCCTCCAGAAGTTGTGAATGCTCCAATACTGAAGGTTTTAAAGAAGAGATTGGACAACCATTTGTCTGAAATGGTATAGAGTTTCCTGCCTGAGCAGAGGGTTGGGCTAGAAGACCTCCAAGGTCCCTTCCAACTCTGTTATTCTGTTCTGTTATCTCTGGGTGGGATGGAGTGGAATAGGATTGTGACACAGACAGTTTCTTCAGGAGCTGTTCTCATCATCGCCACATTGGAGGGACCATCTCCACCCAATTATAGGTCTGCCAGAAGATGTAGGCTGTAGGCCCCATCTGCAGAAGAGTTTCATCTGATGGACCCAAGAAATAGACCTTTTTTTGCTGTGGCACGTATCCTATGGAATATCTTCTCCCTCCCACCATGAGGTGAGATTGGCCTCATCCTTGCCATCCTTCAGCAAGTCCCTCAAAATATGGCTGGTCTGCAGCCAAGACATCTCAAGGAAAATGGAGATTTGATGAGATGGCTGCATTGTTTTTAGCACCAGTTCTCTCAACTGTCTTTTTTTTATCAAGAATATTGTCAATGTCTTTGATTTGTAGTTAATATTTAGGTGTTATGAGGCCTTTGAACTCTGGTGCTGGAGAAGACTCCTGTGAATCCCTTGGACTGCAAGGTGATCAAACCAGACAGTCCTAAAGGAGATCAACTCTGACGGCTCTTTAGAAGGCCAGAGCTTAAATGGACTCCAGAGGATGGCAGAGGACAGGAAGGCCTGGAGGAATGTTGTCCATGGGGTCGCGATGGGTCGGACATTACTTTGCAACTAACAACAACAACAAAATGATTCTTTTCATTGCAAGTCTCCAAGAGTCATTTTTACTGTGAGATGGACAGCTGTATAAATATGATAAACAGATAAGCAAATACCCACCTGACAAAAAACAGATGATGCAAATGATGTAACTCAAGTAAAACGCCCATTTCCGTGCTGGTTCCACAAATTTCTGATTGAAGTGGAATTCAAAAACCAACGTTGCTAGCAACACAGAGAACCCTACAGGAGAACATGAGAGAATTAGAGAGGTGGTATTATCAATGCAGGGAGATTTCTATTGTACCCAGAACAAGGGAGTCCTCAAGTACCACTGCGAATGTACAGTACTTTCTCTGCAAAATGCTACAGTTGCTGTTCATTTCAGGTACTGGTCTAAGAAAATATCCTATTATTTCATACTGATGAAAGAAAGAAACCTCTTCAGAAGAAGCTTTCTTTTACAAAGGTTTTTCCAAGGATAATTACTGCAGGCTACTTATGCTGACTGCCGACTGCCTGCAATTTGGCAGATCGAATCTCACAAGGCTCAAGGTTGACTCAGCCTTCCATCCTTCCGAGATGGGTAAAATGAGGACCCAGATTGTTGGGGGCAATAGGCTGACTCTGTAAAACTGCTTAGAGAGGGCTGTAAAATCACTGTAAATTGATATATAGGTGTTATTGCTATTGCTATAAGAAGATTTGAGACAAATTCTGATGGGTGGAATGGTATCCTTGCACTTCTATCCTTGATTAGATTCCAAGAAACAATGGATGGAAACTCACCCAGGAGAGAAGCAACCTAGAATTAAGGAGAAGCTCCCTAACAGTGAGAACAATTAACCAGTGGAATGGCTTGTCTTCAAAAATTGTGGGTGCTTCATCATTGGAGGATTTTAAGAAGAGACTGGATGGCCACTTGTCTGAAATGGTATAGAGTCAGAAGTAGCATTCAGAAGGTTCTGACCAGTTCTGGAGAACTGGTAGCTGAAATTTTGAGTAGTTCAGAGAACTAGCAAATGCCACCTCCGACTGGAGATTTTACAGTACCAACTCTGCTCTTCTGTTCTGTTCTATTACAGATACCGATTATTTCCCCAACAAATAGTACCTGCTATGAAATTAAAGATGGCAG
Source organism: Notechis scutatus (assembly GCF_049901735.1). Classification (NCBI taxonomy): domain Eukaryota; kingdom Metazoa; phylum Chordata; class Lepidosauria; order Squamata; family Elapidae; genus Notechis; species Notechis scutatus. The sequence goes on along the minus strand of NC_142016.1, from coordinate 20,014,450 downwards.
TCATCAAGGGCTTTGGAAGAAAAATGAACTTGCAGTGGATGACAAGGTCCCATTCTACCGTCCACAGCATTGCTATGACAGCTGTTATAAGAGCTGCTATCATGGAAATACGAATGGTATTCAGATAAACTAAAAGAAGAAGAAAAAAGAGAGACAGATAGATCACGACCCTTAGGGTTATAAACTCACATTTGCTGTCATTGTTGCTGAAAGAAAAAGGTAATTATTTCAAGCATGGGTGCAACCAACCAAGGCTGAATTCTATTGCTCCCTGGTCTAAGAGTTCAAAAATCTGAATCCATTTTTAAACGGAGATTACCTGGTTTGGGAAAGCAGGTAAGCCAGTTTACTGCCAGCCAATAGAATTTGACCTCCTGCCTTTGCTCTAGAACAGTGTTTCTCCACCTCAGCGAGGTCCAGATGTGTGGACTTCAACTCCCAGAATTCCTCAAGCCAGCAGCTGAGGTTGAGAAACACTGCTTTTAGTCTAGAGTGCAGAAATGCAGCATAGTGAACAGTGTATTAAAAAAAAGTCAGCAGAGGATGCAAATGGTTTTTGGAAGGCTACGCTTTGCTTTTGGACAGAAGAACAGCAGAGAGCAAATTTGGTTGGTTCTTATAAGGCATCAGGCTAGAAACCTGAAGATGTGAGTTCTAGTCCTGCCTTAACCATGAAAGCCAGCTGGATGAGCTGGGGTCAGTCACTCGTTCTCTCTGCCCAGCACATCTTACAGGGTTGTTGTTTGGGGGGGGCGGGAAATAAGAACATAAAATAACAGAGTTGGAAGGGACCTTGGAGGTCATCTAGTCCAACCCCCTGCTCGAGCAGGAGAGTCTATTCCAAATATTAGTCTCTATCTAGGATCAAACTCACAGCCTCCTGATTGTGAGGCAAGAGCTCCACTTCTAGGCCACACACCTAGACCACAAGGAGGAAGGAATATTATGTATGTTTGCCCCTTTGAGTTACTTATAATGCAATAAAGGCAGGAGAAAAATCAAATAAATATGTTAAGGACAAGAGTGGACAATCTATATCCTCTCTGGCTCCAAAACTCCTCTTGGGATCACACTGCTGACATTTAGCCTGCTGTCTGGAAACAGGGAAAAGGAAAACAGCATAAGTGGTAACATTGACATAGTGCCTTATTGCAAAATATCAGGAGACAATTTCTAATTTTCCCGCAAATTTCACTAAAGAATAGGCACAACTTTGCCCACCAAGTTTGCTTCATCATGCTCTGACCCTCCCTTCCTTCCTCTAACAAGAAGAGAATTTCCTGGCCACTGCAACATTTCCAATTTCTGCTCTGCTCTGCAAGGAGGGAGTATGATCATCAATTAATCCTGGCCAAAATAGAGTCTCTCTTTTGCCCAGCCTTCTGTACGCTAGACCTAGCAGCTAGTGGAGGGGAAATCTATGATTGCTAGGAATCATATCTGGAAAAAAAAATTGTAAGGACACCGTTGATGAAAATGTTGCAATATGCTCCTTCTCCCCCACCAACACCCAAAGAAAAACAATAATTTTTGCCTTTCTTTTTGACAGATTAGAGCACCTATTTCACCACTTCAACTGATTCTAAAAAGACCAACAAAACCCATCCTTGGAAAGGTCACCCTCTTGCCACGAAGTGCCACTTGCGCTGTCTCGTGACACAAATTATTGGCCATCGACCCCAAAGAGATGGGGACCACATGTGACCTGGGTTGACCACAGGCTGCCCATCCCAAATTAATTTTAATCTAACTAGTAATAGGGAAGAGTCTAGGGCAGGGGTATCAAACTCGCGGTGTCCTGTTGTGGTCACGTGATGTGTTGCAACTTCCCCCCACTTCACTAAACCAGGGGTGAGTGTGGCCAGCGCATGATGCATTCGGCCTGTGGGCCACGCGTTTGATACCCTTGGTCTAGGACAGGGGTGGGCAAACTTTTTGGCTCGGGGGCCTCATTGACTTTTAAAATTTGACAGATGGGCCGCCACCTGGTGTCAAAATGCCTGTCATTACAAGTCAAAATCAAATGAATGCAATCATTCAATCATTCACATCAAACCTTAATTCTGTACCAATCTTCGGCGGGCCGGATTAAAAAGACCAACGGGCCGGATGTGGCCCGCGGGCCGTAGTTTGCCCACCCCTGGTCTAGGATGACCCCAAGTCCAGGAAAATACCTTGAAATTTAAGGAATACTTCAATGATATTAACAAGCAATGGCCGGTGAAGAAACACCAAAAATTTGGGGCGGTAAGAGTAAGGCAGGGAGACCTCGCCTTTTCTGGTATGTATTTGCTTATTTGATGACTTCTCTTATATTTCTCTCAACGGTTTGTGTGCCTATTCAGCTAAAGTTCACATGTTAATAGTGCTATTTTCATTCGACCCCCTATAGCATACCATCAGTAGACTTCATGGACTGGCATCCATACCTCCTGGAACAGATGACCCAGAGCCCAGCACTATAGACATCCGTGTCGGGAAAATGTGTTGTCCATCCATGAGAACCAAGTGTTAGCATTATGAGCATGACATTAAGAAAGCAAAGGGAAAAACATATGAGCCTAGGGGGTATCCTTCGACTCCATGAAGCTAAAGGCATTCTTCTTAATTCCTCTAATTGGATCCTTTCCTGCTCCCAGTAGCAACCTGAAAAGTAGAAGGGACTGGCAAGGGAGTCTGGGAAATGAGATTCCTGGAGAATATTCCCATTGGTTGCTACCCAGTGTGGCCGTTTTCTATGACCTCCACTAACTGTCATGGAACTCCTGCCTCTGTGATGCCGGAACTATTACAAGGACTGATCAGATGTTGTGTATCTCTCTATAAATCATAAGTCAGAGTGAGGGGATAAGCGAGGGATAAATAAGAGGGGTGTCACAGTTTTGGTCACCATATTTACAAAAAAGATGTTGAGACTCTGGAAAAAATGCAGAGAAGAGCAACTAAGATGATTAAAACATAGGAAGAACAGTTGCAGGATTGGGGTATGGCTACTCTAGAGAAAAGAAGGACTAGGGCGTGACAGGATAGCAGTATTCCAGTATTTGAGGAGCTGCTGCAAAGAAGAGTGGGGTCAAGTTATTTGCCAAAGCACCAGAAGGTAAGACAAGAAACATTGGGTGGAAACTAATCAAGGAGAGAAGCAATCTGGAATTAAGAAGAAACTTACTAACAGTGAGAACAATTAACCAGTGGAATGGTTTGACTGCAGAAGCTGTGGGTGCTCCATCATTGGAGGTTTTTTAGAAGAGACTAATTGTCTGAAATGGTACAGGGTCTCCTGCTTGAGCAGGGGGCTGGACTAGAAGACCTCCAGGGTCCCTTCCAGCTCTATTCTGACTTTTAATCATTTTAAATGATGACCTACTACAGGTGGGGAAAAGAAACAAACTCCCTGAGAACAATGAATCGTGGATGATATTTTTCCATCAGTCCCCTCCTTCCATTGCTCTTTTTCTTTTTCTACAAACATTTCATCATGAACGTTTTAGTGGAGGAAATGGCACATGGGTTTTATTTCTGGGGAGGTGAGGAAGGTGTCTGGATGATTTGGTAGAAAGTCAGCTGGACTTATTCAAGGGTTTTGACAAAGGATCTTCTTGAAGATTCTTAAGCAACGGAATATCAAAAAGAGACCAGGTCTAATTAGTAGAATCCTAAATGAAAGCCAAAACACATCCTTAAGTAGTATTTTGATTTTACACATATTTGGCTCCTCAAGGCAGCCTTGGTTCCTGGCAACTGCCTGGATTAGTCACAATGGGGTTTTTCCTGGCAAGATTTTTGAAAACAGGTCACCAGGGCTAAGAGAGGGGGGGGGGACTGGTGAAAGTCATCTAGTTAACCTTCTGCCTAAGGTCAAAACTAGTCTTCTGGTTTATAGCCTGGTGGTTTTATTAAAGACAAATGATCGATTACAAAATTTACTGCAGTTTTAACAGAAGAAGAGACTGGACAGCCACTTGACTCCACTTGACTTGTATAGGGTCTCCTGTTTGAGCAGGGGGGGGTCAGACTAGAAGACCTCCAAGGTCCCTTCCAGCTCTATTCTGATTGAAGAGAATCAGCAGAATTCTGCTCAAGCAGAAGACCTTATGCAACATGAGGCAACTGGTTGTCCAATCCCTTCTTAAAAAACCTCCAGTGTTGCAGCACCCTCAACTTCTGGAGGCAAGGCATTCCACCGGTTAATTTTTGGTTGCATTGATATATTAGTGACTATGTCTTAGGCAGGGTACTTTTTCTTTTCTCTTTTTATTGCAACATTATAGCGGCTGTTCGTTCATTTATATGCAGCCTAAAATGCCACCGTAAGCTGTGACATTTTAAAATGATTATGCTTTACACCTTTATCCTCCTAATTATCTCTGTGGTGGTTCAGGGTGAGGTAATGATTAACTCAACGCACACCCTGAAAAATTGATAGCCGAGCAGAAATCAAGAGAGAGTTTCCTAATTCTTGACTGACACTCCTGATATCACATAGCTGCGGTGTATATATGGGGAGAGAAAATAGCAACACACATGTGGGTGCACAACATAGATTTATGGGAAACCTCTTTCCAGCTGAGCATGGACACCCTGAATTGAGTTTACTAGTGAAGAGCAAGGAGACACATACAAAAGCCATCTGTGAAATGATGTGTACGAATACAGGCCTGGTCTAGGACAGTGATGGCTAACCTTTTCCTCACTGTGTGCGTGCATGTGTGCCTCCACCCATAATGCAATATGTGCACGACCCCCCCGGTCCCCTTGCACATGCACACATGACCCCCCCATGCACCACGCGCCTCTGTGCATGCATACATGACCCCCCTGCACATGCATGTACATCTTCCACATGTGTCTCCCCCCTGAGCATGCATGGCAATCATCTGGCTGGCGGACAGTGTGCGTGCAGGCGCAGTGGGGCTGTTCTGGGTGACCTCTCACATGCCAGCAGAAATGGTTCTGCATGCCACTTCCGGCACGCATGCCATAGGTTCGCCAACATGGGTCTAGGAACATCTGTGACAGGAAAAAGTCCTGCTTAAGAATTGGGGTTTAGAAAACGTAGAAAATTCAGTGCAGTTGAAACAGACCACATGCAGTTAATGTTGGCCCAGAAATCTGATAGACAAGGAAAATAGTCTGTAAGAAAAAAACATTAAAAACTTTATTTGCATGGCTGGTTTACAGCAAATTTGACAAAAAGAACCAAAACCACAATATAACACCTCAAATTACAACAGTTCCTTTAGTGGCTGTTCAAAGCTTGGTTTACATTCAGAAGCTGGACAGCTGACTCACATTTATGATGGTTGCAGTGCCCCAGGGTCATGGCGATTCCCTTTTGTGACCGTCTGACAAGCAAAGTCAATAGGGGAATCAGATTCACTTAACAACCAGGTTACTAATTAAAGAACTTCAGTGATTCGCTTAACCAATGTGGTGAGAAAAGTCACAAAATGGGGCAAAATTCATCAAATTCCTCGCTTAACATCATCCATTTTGGGCTCAATTGTGATTGTACGTTGGGGATGACAGTGTCTGTTTTTGTGTAGGCATGCATGTCTGTATCTCTCTCTGTGTATGTGGCAGTAGTGGGATCCTACCTTAGTTGCTACCAGTTTGGTGCATAATGGTGTGTGGGTGTGCGCGTGCACACTCCCTAACATGCACACCCTAACAAGCCAATCGGCTGAGAGGATGAAGAAATGAAAAGCTAGAAGCAATCCTCCCACCCTTCCATGCACTTTTCAGTCTTTTATCCTCTCAGTTGATCATCAGGAAGCTTTTTTTTTTTTACTACCAGGTCAGGTGAACCGGTCCAAACCGGTAGCATACCACCATTCATGTGTGAATTTATTTGTGTTTGATGTATCTGCACATTTTTAAGGGAGGTGAGAAAGAGGGAAAGCATAAAAATGATATTGTTTGGAACATTTACACTCAACTCCAGTTGGCTTCAACTGGGCATGCACTGCTCCAGGCAAATTGTGGCCCTAAGAGAAACCGCAACAGAAAATCCCTAATATGGCATTTTGATTCTGCTTCAAGAAAAACAAAATGATACAAATAAATAAAAGGCCGCACTGAGTAACTTTAAACATATCAACCAAGGAGTATTTCCAATGCAGGGAATTTTTGGATGCAGTTCTAGTCTATTTAAAGAAGAAATATTCTTTCCAAATTTGTAAACCTTGTTCCATGGACTCGTGCTTTTTCAGTTTCCTGGAATAACATTTAATATGATTTCATTTTCCTCCTCGATTTCCTGGAGTATATTTTGACACAATCCTGCAAAAGCTGGAAGGGACGGAGAAGAAAAGTAAAAGAAACATGCATTGTGATCTTTAGGATTTGGTGGAGTCTAACTTTCTTTTAAAAAATACACTGAAAATTCAGCTTTGATCATCTTTACCCTGAAATCCTATCCAATTCCTGCCTTGCACTTGAACATAATAGAATAGAATAGAATTACAGAGTAGGAAGGGATCTTGGAGGTCTTCTAGTCCAACCCCCTGCTTAGGCAGGAAACCCTATATCATTTCAGACAAATGGTTATCCAATCTTTTCTTAAAAACTTCCAGTGTTGGAGCATTTATAACTTCTGGAGGCAAGTTGTTCCACTGATTAATTTTTCTAACTTCTAACTCTCAGGAAATTTCTCCTTAGTTCTAAGGTTGCTTCTCTCCTTGATTAGTTTCTACCCATGGCTTCTTGTCCTGCCCTCAGGTGCTTTGGAGAATAGCTTGACTCCCTCTTCTTTGGGGCAGCCCCTGAGATATTGGAAGACTGCTATCATGTCCTTCTTTTCATTAAAATAGACATACCCAGTTCCTGCAACCGTTCTCTATATTTCATTCCTGTCTGAGCTACGTCATGAGGTATTTGAGATGGTCTAGGAGCAAGAAACTAGCTACCTCTCTGCTTGCATAAAAATGCTGTTTTGAAATCTCATTCATTCTAACTTCTATGAAGCTACACAAACCCCGTCCATTCCAACATTTAAGAATAACAGAATAACAAAATAAGAGAATTGGGAGTGACCTTGGAGGTCTTCTAGTCCAGCCCCCTGCTCAAGAATGGGACCCTATACCATTCCAGACAAGTGGCTATCCAGACTCTTCTTAAAAACCTCCAGTGATGAAGCACCTACAACATCTGGAGAAGATACACACATATTTCTAGGGCTGATGTCCCAGAATTTTGTGTTTTCATCACAGTAGATGAGAAGCCAGTGGAAACACCAAGCCAAGCTAGGCTGATCTTGAAAGAACTAAGCAGCCTTGAGGCTGATTAATATTTGAATGGGCAACCCCTAGGAAATCCCAGAACTCTCCACTAATTGCAAAGTTGACAAAACACCGCAGAAGGACCCAGGGGCAAAACACTTATGTATGGTTAAGGAAATACACATCCTGGATTCACCCAGAGCAAACTGGCTTCAAAGGAATCTTTAATGAAACCAAGATGGTTTATCTTGGAAAACAATTGGAAGCTCAGTTTGGAGAAAGGAGCTGATGAAGCCCATGTTTCATAATATTGCTACTGAACTCACCAGCAACAAGGGAGATGGGGAAGGAAGACCAGGTCAGCCAGAAGGGAAATCCTCGGGCTTCATAATCCAGTTCATAAGTGTAATGTCCAGTATAAAGTGACATTGCAATCATTGTAGCCAGCCCTAGGAAGAAATGAATTGAAACATCAGAGATAGAGGATCAATGCTAAAATATCATGGCTAATTAAGATAACGTGAGTGCATACAGCACACAACAAAATCATCAATGTATAAACTGACTGATCCAAGATATTAGGCAAATTATATGTATAGTTTCAGGGAATTAACTACTATTAAAGGAAACACACAAGGGCAGTGACAATAAATTGTGCAAAAGTTTAGCATATAAGAGGAAGTGGTTTAGGGAAGTACTGGCCCATAGAGGAAACTGATTGTGGGAAGCCAGAACTAAAGCATCGAAATCAGCATATTTTTCAGAGTATAAGACATACTTTTTCCACCTGCAAAAGTGGGTGGAAATGTGCATCTTATACAGCGAATGTTGCCAAAGCCCTGCCCATCCTCTGGCCCCCCACCCTTTGGCTTCTGTCTCCCAGCAATTTGCCTCCTTGCAGCAAACAGCAAACAGCCAATTTCAGCTTCAGCACAGCCTGATTAGCACAAGCAGCTGATGGTTGGTAGGATCGGGCTCCCGACAATCAGCTGTTTTAGGCTGCAGGGATTGCTATCGCCTATTGGCGCCTCCATGTGCACAATTTTCCACCCGTTCTGATCCCCGCCACCCGGAATGGGTGGAAAATGGGGCACGCAGAGGCCGAAAATGTGGGGAGGGGGGGCACAGAGGCTGAAAATGGGAGGCAAAGGCCAAAAATGGGGGGGCGCGGAGGCAGCAATCCTTGCAGCCTGAAACAGCTGATTGTCAGGAAGCTGATCCATCCAACAATCAGCTGCTGGTGCTAATCAGGATGTTTTGAAGTTGAAACAGGCTGTTTGCTGTTTGCTGCAAGGAGGCAAATTGCTGGGAGGCAGAGGCAGATTCTCTCCCCCCCCCTTATTTTCCTTCCCAAAAGCTAGGTGCGTCTTATACTTTGGAGCGTCTTATACTCTGAAAAATGCAGTATATATCTAACTATAAAAATGACTTTGCATGTGGGTGAACATCCAGGGCAAGAAGAACTTGTCATCATTTCACAGGGCATAATAAATAGCAATAGCACTTAGATGTATATACCACTTCACGGTGTTTTACAGCCCTTTCGAAGCGGTTTACAGAGTCAGCCTCTTGCCCCCAACAACCTAAACAATTGGCAAATCAAATAAATAAATAAAAAATAAATAAATAAACCTGGGTCCTCATTTTACCCACCTGAGAAGGATGGAAGGCCGAGTCAACCTTGTGTCTGGTGAGATTTGAACTGCCAAATTACAGGCAGATTTGAACTGCCAAATCACAGACTGCCCCAGCTGGCAGTCAGCAGAAGTAGCCTGCAGTATTGCACTCTAACCACTGTGCCACCATGGCTCATAAACCAGGATTCGACAAACTTTTTAGGTCTTGAATACCGCAGTAACCCAAGATATGCATTTTTATGGCAAGGATGCAGGTAAGTGCAGGGCACTCACGGAGGCTCTGGGAGGGTGTAAAACAGGCCTTCCGAAAGTTCAGGAAGGCCAGAAATGGCACTGTTTCTGGCTTTCAGAGAACCTCCAGAGGCTGGGGAGGCTGTTTTCATCCCCCTGGAGGCTTGAAAAAAGCCTCCGGAGCCCGGGGAGAGCAAATCCCCCGCCGTGGTGCAGGAAGCTGACTAGGCCATGCCCAGCATGGCCACGCCCACCCAGCAACTGGGCAGAGAACCTGTTACTAAAATTTTGGAAGCCCACCCCTGCTAGTCAGGGTTGAATTTTTAAAGGTGAGAGGGGGCGTTTGCTTCACGAATCGGCTTCAAAGGGGTGTTTCATTTTGAACCAAAAGGAATGTAGAAAGGAAAATCCATTTTAACCCTTTAGCCAAGCACAGCATCGGGCTCTTAGGGATTAATTTTGTTTTTCAAGTTTTGTATTTCAAGTTGATTTTACGGCCTTTGGGTTCAGATAACCTGAAACGTATTTATTGTTCAGTATGAGTGATTGGAACGCTTAATAGGTCTTGGAAGCTCAGAAGGGGAAACGGTGCAGGGGGAAAACAGGGTCATTACACCAGAGATTATGGATTACTGAATCCAGGTGAAGGGGAAAGTGTGGGAAAGAGACTGGACTTGCCTTAATTATAATAGGTAAAAGTTGTGTGAGAGAGTTACTTGGGGAAGTTTTTCAAGGCTATTGTTACTCTACCAATCCTAAGGAACTTTCCAGAAAACCAAGTTTGTATTTGGACGCTGACGACATCCAACTTTGCATCTCCATCTTCAGGGATCCAAGGTGCTGCTGTGGCTACCCCTTTCATGGTGCCTGGTAGCTGTGGGGGGGGGGGTCTGAAAGGGGGTGAACCAGAGGTGGTATTCAGCACGTTCTGGCCAGTTCTGGAGAGCCGATAGCGGAAATGTTGAGTAGTTCAGAGAACCGGCAAATACCACCTCTGACTGGCCCTGCCAACCCCATCTATTCTCTGCCTCCCACTGGGTCCCAGCTGATCGGCTGGGCCTCCTTTGGTTGCCCTGCACAGGAAAACGGAGCTGGAAAGCAGGTTAGTGGGGTGGGGAGGGAAGGGGGATTTTGCAGTATCCTTCTCCTGACATGCCCACCAAGCCACGCCCACAGAGCCTGCAGTAAAAAAAATTGAATCCCACCATTGGGTGGTGAACAAGTTTCAGCTGAATCAATCAATTAATCAGAATAGAGATGGAAGGGACCTTAGAGGTCTTCTAGTCCAGTCCCCTGCTCAAGTAGGAAACCCTATACCATTTCAGACAAATGGCTGTCCACTGTCCACTTGTGTGTCCCATCACACTCGGCCAATAAATAATTCTATTCTGTTCTGTTCTGTTCTGTTCCGTTCTAATTTCCATTCCATTCCACTTCACTCCGTTCTATTCTATTCTATTCTATCCCATCCCATCCCATCCCATCCCACCCCATCCCATCCCACCCCATCCCATCCCATTCTATTCTATTCTATTCCATTCCATTCCATTTTCCATTCACTCCATCCCATCCCATCCCATCCTATCCCATCCTATCCTATCCTATTCTTCTATTCCATTCTAATTTCCATTCTATTCCACTCCACTCCACTCCATTCCATTCTATTCCATTCTATTCTAATTTCCATTCCACTCCACTCCATTTCATTCCATTCCATTCCATTCTATTCTGTTCCATTCCATTCTATTCTATTCCATTCTAATTTCCACTCCACTCCATTCCATTCCATCCCATTCCATTCTATTCCATTCTATTCTATTCTAATTTCCATTCCATCCACTCCATCCACTCCATTCCATTCCATTCTATTCTGTTCCATTCTATTCCATTCTATTCCACTCCACCCACTCCACTCCCTCCACTCCACTTCCATTCCATTCCATTCCATTCCATTCCATTCTATTCTAATTTCCATTCCACTCCACTCCACTCTACATGGAGCTACCCTTGAAGAATATCCAAAAGCTGCTATTGCTACAGAATGCAGCAGCACCAACAGTTCTGGCTGCTTTTAGGATGGTGCATTTAACTCCCAGAGTCGCTTTGGAGAGTGAGATGGGCAGAATATAAATTTAATAAATAAATAAAAACAAACAAATAAATACATTATTAAGTTGGGTTTAAGTTGCCAAAGCAGGCATTTCTGGCCAGCTTTAGCGGGGGGTGTGGGGAAACCAACAGGTTAGGTTAAGTGACCTAAGCTAAGCCAATCCATTCTGCTTCAGAAGAGGAATTTGGGGTTGCAGGTACCTGGTATTAAGATGGTTTGTTTGTATTTTTGGGACACGGACTTGCTGGTCTTGCAGACGTAGAGCAGGAGGAGAACAAGGGGGAGTAAGATGATATACGCTGCCGCTGTTGCCAGAAGCCCGATGACAAAGACATTGTATGCTGCAAAAGAATAACGATAGCATGTTCAGAATGCAAAACAAGGCAAGCCTTCGGAGTTACAGGATAGTAGGCTGGGTTCACATAACACTAGAATTCTAAACCCCCCAAGGTTCATAAATATAGGTAATCCTCAACACAAACAACTGAACCCCAAATTTCTCTGGCTATGTGAGAAAGTTGCTAAGTGAATTCTGCCCCATTTTACGAGTTTTCTTGCCAGGGTTGTAAAGGGAATCACTGCAGTTCTTTAATGAATCTGCCTTCCCAATTGACGGCTTGTCAGAAGGTCTCCAAAGGGGATCACGTGACTCCAGGAATACTGCAAACCATCCTAAATAGGAGTCAGTTGCCCAGCATCTGAATTTGGATTGCATGTACACGGAGATACTGCAACGGTCGTAAGTGTGAAAAATGGTCCTAAGTCACTTTTCTTGGCGCCGGTGCAACTTTGAAATGCCACCAAATGAGCTGTTGTAAGTCAAGGGCTACCTATGCAGTTGCTAGCTGACATGGCTTATGCCCAATAGCCACGGTTGGGCTGCTGGGGGTTTGCAGGGGTTTGGGAGAGCCAGAGGTGGGTATTCAGCAGGTTCTGACCAGTTCTGGAGAACCAGTAGTGGAAATTTTGAGAAGTTCAGAGAACTGGCAAATACCCGCCTCCAACTGGAGATTTTACAGTATCCTTCCCCTGTCATGGCCACCAAACCACGCCCACAGAACTCATCATCTTTATCGATGTTATGCCTGATATGAATGTCTCCTTTTTAGTTGTTGTTGTTATTATTAACAGATAACAAATAACACCCAAATCCCACTCCTGGCTGGCTCACCCCACCCCGCCCTGCCCGCTCCCAGGAGTCCCCATGCAGTCCGTTTGGGACGCAGGTAAGTGCAGAGCGCGTGTGGAGGCTCAGGGAGGGTGACAAACGGGACTCCCGGAAGTTCAGGAAGGCTGGAAATGGGCCTGTTTCTGGCTTCCAGAAAGTCTTCAGAGCCCAGGAAGGCCGTTTTCGTCCTCCCGGAGGCTCAAGGAAAGCCTCTGGAGCTCGGGGAGGGCAAAAATGCCACCCCCCACACACACCATGGTGCAGGAAACTGACTAGGCCATGCCCACACCCACCCAGCAACTGGGCAGAGAACCCTTTGTTAAAAATTTTGAAGCCCACCCCTGCCAATAGTTCATCCTTACAGTGGCTATACATCATAGCTTGCATAACAATAAATACAGTGATGGGGTTTTGACAACAATTTAGATGACAAACTGCCCAGTTTCTAATCCAGGGTTGGGGAAGCTATGATACATATATCAAAAGTTACATGCCATGATATTTTGGGTGGCACAGTAGCATTCACCAATACCGAACAACAACTATTCTCAAAAACATGCTTTGATCTTGTGTGATATGCAGAGGCTGTGGAGACCATGTGAGAATATGTGTGTGTGTGTGCTTTCGTGCAGAGCTTCCAAAAATCCCATAAGAAAGATGTCTACTTTCATAAGATTTTTGCAAGAGGCAGCAAAAGAGGCTTCTCTTAAGCCACTTCAAGAAAGAAAGCCTGACGCAGCCTGGCACTGTTTCCATTTGTCCAGCTTTATTTTTCTTTAAAAAGAAAGAAAATATGCAAACAATTTTGGCTTTTGTGTTTGGTGGGGAGGGTAATAACCCAGCAAAGTTAAGTGACACATTTTTTGAATATTTTCTCTCTCTTTCAACTTTATTCTTTATTACATTAAGATACTTTTATTAAATATTGTGTCATGATTCATTTTGATCGCTTCAACATATTTATTATTCACAATGCATTTAAATAAACTTACTAGTTTCTATTGTAACAGATTACTGTTGTCATTCTAAAACTGGTATATTTAGATATTCCACTTTTACAAAACCAAAAGATGTGCAGTGGAATTAAAGGAGCACAAATATATCCTTGTGAATGGGAAAATGTCCTAAAGCAACTTGGCAAAAGAAATTGACTGAAAGATTGCAATTTGAAGAGAGACTAAGAACAAATGAGAAGGGGAATAACAGCAGACTCTTGGATGGAGGTATTGCAACGGTCATATTAAGTAAGGAGGGATAGATAGCCAGGATTAAAATATAGATGGTGGACTAAAAAAGAAACAGAAAGAGGTAGCAGGTCCTTATAATAATCTAGTCATACAGTTCAGAACTTAGATTCAATTCTTGAAAATAGTCATTTTTTTGATATATTTTTAAGACTGAAATAAAATATTTTTCGAATCTTTGAAAGAACAAGCAGAAAAGATTCACCACCAGAGTCTTAAGTCTAATAGTATGTTGTGAAAATCCAACCGCTGGGTTATTATTTCCAATGTTGAATAGCCTTACGTTTTATTTTAAACAGTTGATCAGAAAAGTAGGAATAAAATTTCCCAAAAATGTTTGAAGAAAAATAGATGCAGAGAGGAGAAACTATAAATGAGCTTAAGAAGGAAAAAATGGGCAAGACCAGACTTTTATATCCAAAGAGACATGATATAGCTTAACATTTAATATTAAATCAGTTGAAGCCATCCATTAATATAAATATCCCCAAATTTTTCAGATTTATATAAATATCACTCTCAAATCTTAAATGCGAACCATTCTAGATATTCAATTTTTGGTCAGCAGCTTCTCAAAACATTAAAGGAAGGGGGAAGGCTACCCAGCCCTTTTCAAAATACTTTTCCAATTGTGGCCAACTAAAAAGATTTGTGGACAATTAAGTGGGCAACTAAGATGATCAAAGGCTGGGAGATTAAAACATATGAAGAATGGCTGCAGGATTTAGGTCTGGCTAGTCGAAAGAAAAGAAGAATTGAGGTGACAGGCTAGCAGTATTCCAATATTTAAGGGGCTGCCACAAAGAAGAGGGGGTCAAATTATTCTCCAAAGCACCAGAGGGCAGGACAAGAAACAGTGGTTGGAAACTAATCAAAGAGAGAAGCAAACCTGGAATTAAGGAGACACTTCCTAACAGGGAGGACGATCAACCAGTGGAACAGCTTGCCTCCAGAAATCATGGGCACTCCATCACTGGAGGTTTTTAAGAAGAGACTGGACAGTCACTTGTCTGAGGTGATATAGGTTCTCTTGCTTGAGCAGGGGGCTGGACTAGAAGACCTCCAAGGTCCTTTCCAGCTCTATTCTATTCTATTCTATTCTATTCTATTCTATTCTATTCTATTCTATTCTATTCTATTCTATTCTACTCTACTCTACTCTACTCTACTCTACTCTACTCTACTCTACTCTACTCTACTCTATTCTACTCTATTCTACTCTACTCTACTCCACTCTACTCTACTCTACTCTACACTCTACTCTACTCTACTCTACTCTACTCTACTCTACTCTACTCTATTCTATTCTATTCTATTTTATTCTACTCTATTCTTAACCATTTTCAGTGGCAAATGAGAAGAAGCTCTGGAAGCAGAGTCATTTCCCAAGAGACCTATAAACTCACATCTTCAAAGAAACTAGCAACCTCAGAAGGTAAGTGACCCAGGTGTGTCATATGCTACATACTGACAAACAGCTTACCCCAACCTCGATTCAAAGAGAAGCAGCTTGACTCGATGCAAGATCTCCACAAGTTTTCACGGTATATTCCCAAAGGACTATGGAGAACAATCCAGTTGTCAATGAATAGACCAATGATCAAAAATGCAGAAGCCAGAGACAGAAGAATAGGACTGACGATCTTTAGGACAAGTAACGGCCACCACATAGTCAGTATTCCTGATTCAGGAAACTCTAGGAAATTGAGCTTCAGATTTTGCTCCAACTCTGAGATAAGACACCTCAAGGAACCTCAGATGAAGGAAGGAAAAGGTGGAATAATACCACAGGTAGCACAGCATCTCAGATTGAGAGCTAGGAAAGGCTTGGAACAAAGTACAGTGACTGTCACATGCTCAAGATTTATCACTGGGGTTTAGAGATCAAGGAGAAAGGAGGTGGAGCTTGGATATCTCCAATTTTAATTACACCACATGTGTTTTCAATAAGTTTCAGTACTGAGGATAGGGCAGGCAAAATAAAGCTGATAGAGACTGGGGAAAAAATTGAGTCTGATCTGCTGTTTTAATTGGCACCATCCTAAGACCAGGACATAGAACACTAGTGCAAGTGGAGAGAACCTAACCCTATACAACTCTCCAGTCTAATGTAGAATAGAATAGAATAGAATTCTTTATTGGCCAAGTGGGATTGCACAGACAAGGAATTTGTCTTGGTGCATACGCCCCTCAGTGTACGTAAAAGAAAAGATACATTCGTCAAAAGTCAAGAATCATACATCACTTAGTAATAGTTGTAGGGTACAATAAGCAATCAAATCATACTAGGAAACAGTCAATATAAATCATAAGGATATAAGTGACAAAGTTACAGTCATACAGTCACAAGTGGGAGGGGATGGGTGATAAGGAGTGATGAGAAGATTAATAGTAATAATAGTGCAGACTTCATAAATAGTTGGACAGTGTTGAGGGAATTATTTGTTTAGCAGAGTGATGGCGTTTGGCGAAAAACTATTCTTGTGTCGAGTTGTTCTGGTGTGCAGTGCTCTATAGCATCATTTTGAGAGAAGAAGTTGAAACAGTTTATGTCTGGGATGTGAGGGGTCTGTAAATATTTTCACAACCTTCTTTTTGACTCGTGCAGGATACAGGTCCTTGATGGAAGGCAGGTTGGTAATAATTGTTTTTTCTGCAGTCCTAATTATCCTCTGAAGTCTGTGTCTGTCCTGTTGGGTTGCAGAACCAAACCAGACAGTTATGGAGGTGCAGGTGGCAGACTCAGTAATTCCTCTGTAGAATTGTATCAGCAAATGTTATATCCAAACCCATAAGGAAATCTACATGGATAATGATCAAAAACTACATTCCCATGCCACGAAAAGCAGAACCAGAAATAAGGTTTATAAGTTATAGCTCTCTAGGTTGATGGTTTTCCATCTCTGGAAGTTTTTTAAGCCAGCCCTCCAGGTGCAGAAGATGTACAGAATGTGGCTACCTTCGATATACTGAACTTGCATAGAGGTCCCCAAACTATTTACTTTATTGACCTTTTCATGAAGTTCTGGATTGTTCGTCGACTCTCAAATATTGCTTGTATCTAAATAATATAATAAATAGTATTTTAATGAATAGTAGTACGAAAAATAAATAACTGTGTCAGTGTTCTAACTAACAAACTCCAAACCAATCAACTCCGAGACAAGCATTTTCTCGAAGTTCAATTTTATTAGAGCTGCCTTGGAAGCCGTATTACTTGGAAGCTTCGAGGCTGCCAAACTGTCCATTTAACACCAGCAAACAACTATGTCTGCCTATTCCAAGCCCTTTGGAATGAGTAGATGGGTGGATTAAAATGCCCAGTCCAGTGGTGGGATTCAAACATTTTTAACTACCGGTTCTGTGGGTGTGGCTTGGTGGGCGTGGCTTGGTGGGCGTGGCAGGGGAAGGATACTGCAAAATCCCCATTCCCTCCCCACCCCACTAACTTGCTTTCCAGCTCTGTTCTCCTGTGCAGGGTTAGGGTTAGGGTTACAAAAAAGACCCAGCCAATCAGCTGGGACTCAATGGGAGGCAGAGAACAGATGGGGAAGAGACCAGTCAGAGGCGGTATTTGCCGGTTCTGCGAACCACTCAAAATTTCCGCTACTGGTTCTTCAGAACTGATCCGAACCTGCTGAATACCACCTCTGCACCCCACGGGCTGGATCTAGCCCCTGGGCCTTGAGTTTGACACCCTTGGTGTACTGACCCCCCCTTTTGACCCCCAACTCATTTATTAACCTCTTGCATAGCGCCATCAACCCTTGGAGATCAATATTGACTACCTGAACTAATGTAGGAATTAAGAATGTTGTAAAAAGAATAACCTTGGAATAGTTCAACATAGATACAAAGCAAAACAGGCTCCAGCTTTATGTATCTTGATCATAAAATTGGTTCATTTTCCTTTTCAATTGTCTCCTCCCCTTTCAACTCTCTCTGAGCTGCCATTTGTCCTATTGATAAATTCTGCCTTTGGTAAATTTCAGATATATGTTTATGACATGGACTTTAGCCTTCTGCCACCAGACAAACTATGCTGATTTACTGACAGGGTCTCTATGATTCTCTGTGATTCTTTAGGCTTGCAAAACTCATTGGAATCTGAATGCCAGCAGATGAGGAAAGGAGCAATCTGTACTTCTCTATCATTTATATTTCTAGAGTTAACTTCTGGTCAGCCTACAAGGTTTAAAAATGGAGGACAATGCTTTAAAACCACAGTTAAAAGACTGTCATGTCAGAGGAGAGGGGGAAAAAAATAAACTCTTAAGCTGTGTAATGTTTCTTCTATTGTACAGGTAGTCCTTGTTTAGTGACTGCCTCATTTAGCAATTTTCGGATGATGAAAAAATAACTTTATGACTAGTCCTCGCATTTATAATCTTCACAGGTCTGTAAAGCTGAGGTGAGATAATAGCCACAGTTGTGATTTCACTTAGCAACCACTTTGCTTAACAACACAGTTGCTGGTTCCAATGGTGGTCACTAGCAATAGCACTTATATACCACTTCACAGTGCTTTATAACAGCCCTCTCCAAGGGGTTTACAGAGTCACCTCTTGCCCACAACAATCTGGGTCCTCATTTTACCCACCTTGGAAGGATGGAAGGATGAGTCAACCTTGATATTCGAACTGCCAAATTGCAGGCAGCCGGCAGTCAGCAGAAGGAGCCTGCAGTACTGCACTCTAACCATTGCACCATCATGGCTCAGAGTGCTTCAAAGCATTCTCAGGGTGGTTTGCAATGTCAGCCTTTTGCTCCCAACAATCTGGGTCCTCATTTTACCCACCTCAGAAGAATGGGAGGCTGAGTGAACCTTGAGCCTGATGAGATTTGAACTGCAAAAAATTGCAGTCAGCTGGCAGTCAGCAGAAGCAGATTGCAGTACTACACTCTAACCACTCTGCCACCAAGGCTCTTAAATGAGGACTTCCTGTAGGTAGACACTCCACGTTCAGCCAGAACCCAGGGAAACAGCCAGTTCTTCAACCTGTCTTGAAAAACAGCTGGATCAGGACTGTTGGGCTCTTGGAGAGAGAATGCTGTGCCTTTTATCCAATACCCATGGAGAATGTTAGTGGTATCAAGATACAAGAAATCAGGAGAAAGAATGAGAGGGATGGGAGGGGGGGGGACACAGCTACCTTCATGAACAGTGATGTGGATGACAATGCAATCAACCCTCCACCTACCATCAATGTTCAAAGTAACTGGAGTTTTGTTTTTTTTAAATTTCAGCTGCTCCAGTGTCATCCTGATGAAGCTCTTTTTAATCTTGAGTATCCGTCCTCCCTTATTGCAAACATCAGGGGGGAAGGCATTCATTTTGTGGGATCACTTAAGTTAGGGTTTTGATTCTGTGCTCCATTGTCATGTTACTTGAGCGATCCAGCCAATAAAACAACTTAATATTTTTAGGAAGCTTGTGACTGATTCTTGTTGTCTTTGCTTCTGGTCTATTTTCTGAAACTGACTCAAGATTCTTTGGTTCTTCTCATTCCATTTGCAAAAATTGATCAGTCAAAGACTTCCAAGTCATTTTTCAGCAATGGTGATGTGGTCCCCTTGAAAGCTGCTTCTGCCAAGTCAAATCCTTGATCTATTAATGCATGGATCAGCGCTTCAGCACTGTGCTACCTCCTGGTGGAATGCAAAAGGTTGTCCTTCCCTCCCTCCCCTTTCTTTCTTTCTTTCTTTCTTTCTTTCTTTCTTTCTTTCTTTCTTTCTTTCTTTCTTTCTTTCTTTCTTTCTTTCTTTCTTTCTTTCTTTCTTTCTTTCTTTCTTTCTATTCTATCCAGATGGTGAGATTTTGCATGACACAATTAAAATCCAGTGAAATTTAGTTCAATTCCAGATATTTAACTTTTTTTTAAAAAAAAAACCATTGCTCTTGATTTTCTTTTGTGAGTCTGGGGTCATTCACTCTACAATGTCATCAAGATCTAGAACATCCACCCAGGGACCATGGGATTTCAATTTTCTGTCTCTTTATTTGACTTGATATTTTAAAACCTAAAAAGGCATTCATGCTTTATATTTCTTTCCATCTGAACTTATGTCTCTCTTAGACAAATATATATGGATATTTCTAAAACAAGGATCAAAGTCAAGATGAAGACAACAAGTTTCTTTTCTTTTCTTTTTTTAATAAACCCGTACAGGTAGGTCTCAATCAGTTCACTTAGTAAATCCCATGAAATGGTTGCGTTACTCAAGTTCGCACTATTCAAAGTGATATTTCTGTGGAAAATAGGATACATATACATACACACACACACACGTATGTATGTATGTATGTATGTATGTATGTATGTATGTATGTATGGTATTCAGCTTTGTTTGGGTATTTTCCCACGTCATTTTAGTTGTGCTTTTAAAGTTGCAGTGACATTTCGGCAGAATCTCATCTGCCATCATCAGGCTTCTGTATTGGGTTCGTCTGTGTGTCAGGCTTTCACAGCCGTTTCTGTTTTAAATTTGGTGCTGGCCTTGTGCTGTGTTAGAATGTTTTTTTCTTCATCCTGTTTGGTCTGTGTTTATTGGTCTTGGAGTTTGCTGTGTTCTGCTTGATTGGTGTTTCTAATATCTTCTGTCTGTTTTGTAGCATTTTTTTGTCTTGATTGGCTGGCAATGTTGTGTTTCATGTATTGGGGGCCTTTAGTGCGGCTTGGCTTCGGGTGAATGGCCAGCCACCCAGATGAAACCTAGCTTCCTAATAAACGATAGCCGACTTAGCAAGAGGGAGACGGTTGTAGATTAGTGCCGTGTCCAGGGTGCTGAACTTCCACCGACTTCTTTATTCTCTGTTTTCTATTTACTCAGAACATACAGGATTATTAAGCAGCAATCTTCTTCATGGCTGAATGAATCACACATCCCCTCCCACTTGTGACTGAATGACTGTAACTTTTTTGCGTGTATCCTTAGGATTTATATTGACTGTTTCCTAGTATGATTTGATTGCTTATTGTACCCTGTGACTACTATTAAGTATTGTACCTGATGATTCTTGACTCTTGATGAATGTCTCTTTTCTTTTATGTACACTGAGAGCATTTGCACCAAGACAAATTCCTTGTGTGTCCAATCATACTTGGCCAATCAAAAGAATTCTAATTCTAATTCTAAAGTGCTTCCTTCCTAGAGCGGAGAGAAAATGAATGGCCCAAGGTCAGCCAGCTGGCTTTTGGTGTAAGGCCAGATTAGAATTCACAGTCTCCTGGTTTCCAGTCTGATGCCTTAACCACTACATCAAACTGGCTCTCCCTCATTATATTTTAGAGAGGAATACTTGAGACACTGAGAGAGAGACAGTACAACAGTGTGAGTCCCGACTACAGGATTTTTTTTGTCTAATACAGGATTTTCTTGTCTAACACAGGATTGGGATAAATAAATACCCGGGCTCTCCCTCCTTATACAGTATTTTATTGTAAGTCATGAGTGACGTTCAGCTGGTTCTATGCATTTTGGTCTGTGATCAAATACAATTTTCCTTATAGACTTTTCCTTCTCCTTATTTATTCAAGTATTGGCTATTGAACACATTTTATATTTAACAGCCTATGGTGGATTGACATTTGAAATGAGACACAGGGAACTGTCTCTGAGAAAATGCCAACCCTGAGTGAACTCAGGTAGCAGTATTTATTGAGAAAAAACACAAGCAAAATACAGTATGCATATTCAGAAAACAATGACCTCAACAGGAGATTACTTCACCAGCATGAGAACACACAATCTTGGAAAGTCCCAAATGTTACTTTGTTAGGATGAGATACAGCCACGGAAAGTCTCATGGGAAAGTTTGAAAAGTCCCATGAGAAAGCACAACTGTGTACCTTGAACTTTTACATATTTTCCTATTCCTTCTAAACTTGCAGAATCAAACAGGATGAGACACTCATGAGCAAAGGTACTCCTACCCCCACCAAGAATGCCCACATCTCCCTAGACTTACTGCTAGTATTCAAAGGCCTTACAGAAAATGATAAAATGATCAATAGATTATATTACCACACAGCCCTTATTTGTGAACATTGCATTCTTAGCTGAGTTTCTTATCAGAGGCTTACATTCTATGTTGGACTCACTCCGTTACAAACAAGTCCCTAACTCACTAAAAATGAATGAATTAACGTAGCTCCCATTAATTTCAGTGGTGCTGAGGGGCAGTTGACATAGTTGGCCTCCACCTCCAATCAAGTTTCCCTTCTCCAATGAAACTCTCACGAAACATTGCAAATATTTATGCCTTTTTATTGAAGAGTATATGTTGCACATGTTTAGAGATAAAGACTTCAGTCATTGATACAAAAACATTGTTGAAAGTAGTTCAAATGGCATAAATTCAGTTGAATTGAAAATGTCATTTTCCCTCCAAATATTCTATTGAAGAACAGGTGGAAGAAGAACAGGTGATTTATAATTATACAATTATAAAAGGCCAAAGCCTGAGAGTGTATGCCACGAGTTATATGATTCTTTAAAGTTCCTTATCGTAAAGTACAAAAAATCTGATTTCTAGAAAACAAAATTTCAAAGGTGCGATATGGAAAAGGGGGAAACCTGAGATGCAGTGAAGGTGAGTTTGGTGTTTTTTTTTCCAGAGAATTCTTGATCACCAGGAGAGGAACGAAAGCATGTCAGGGATCATCCCATTCCATTTTTTTTTTTGCCAGAAAAAACATTATTTTTTTTTGTCCCTTGAGAAGAATGGAAATCAACTTTCCTGAAAGAATCTATGGAGATTCTCAGTCATCCAGGTCATGGTTAAACCAAAGGCAATTGGACTTTTCTTTCCCCTTGAAGACATTTCATTCTCATCCAAGAAGCTTCTTCACTTCTGACTGAATGGTGGAAGAGGGAAGGATTTGTATCCCTTGCAGTCATCTGGTCCTTAGTACTCTTTCTGAAAGTCATGGAGGCCACTTGGAAGTTTATCTATGCCCCCTGGGTCCCCTGAGACCACAGATAAATCAAAAAGCACCTTTGGTTTCCTGGAACAGGAAAGAAGGGAGAACAATAGAATTCCTGCTTTCTGGGACCTGTTGCAGAAGCCTCCCAAAGTTCTTAACATTTGCCAATCCAAATGGACTTCAGAAAGAAAACATTTTGAATATTTTAGAGAAAAATGGGATGGGGAGGGGCTGGGAATGTATGGCTGTTTTCCTACATTGAAACTTCATTTATCCTTCATCCTTCATTTATAAATTTGGTGCAGGGCAAATAATTCTGATCTGTGCCTCCAGGTTACCAACGCAGCTTCACTGGTCATCTCCAAAGACAGCGTTGCATTTCTCCTACGCTGTTGTTGCTGTATTCTTATACAATATATAAGTAAGACAACCTATCCAAAGGAAAAATAATAATAATGGATTAGCTACCCAGCAGATGAAGTAGAATTAAAAACTAACAAACCAGGAATCTATGGAGGTCTGAACTCAATCACATCTCTTTATTCATCTTTTTATGACCAAGGTCTAATCCTTAAAAGTCAATGGTCCAGAATAGATCTATTGCTCTTAACTGCAGACAGTCTTAATGTCAGATATATGAGGTAAACTAAGGTAAAGCTAAAGGTTCTCCTTGCACATATGTGCTTGTCATTTCCGGCTCTAGGGGGCAGTGCTCATCTCCATTACAAAGCCAAAGAGCCAGCACTGTCCAAAGACGTCTCCGTGGTCATGTGGCTGGCATGACTAAACACTGAAGGCGCACAAAGTGCTGTTACCTTCCCACCAAAGTGGTCCCTATTTTTCTACTTGCATTTTTTATGGGCTTTCGAACTGCTAGGTTGGCAGAAGCTGGAACAGGAGCTCATTCCATTACGCGATGCTAGGGATTTGAACTGCCAAACTGCCAACCTTTCTGATCGACAAGCTCGGTGTCTTAGCTACTGAACCACCATGTCCCTTATGAGATAAATGAGTATCTCCTAAATGTCTGGAACTTCAAATCTTTTTGGTCCCAACCAAGCAACGGATTGGATAAGCTGTAATACAGGATATACAGATGTTTGGATATTTAAATGTTGCTGATTCCTCTCCTGCCAGGGAAATGTGCTTAGTTCCCAACCCAAAATGAAATAAAATTCACAGAATGCATCAATGTGCACCCTTTGAAAAATCTCACAAAGGTATTCACAAAATATCCTTACCATTTAGAAGGTACAAAGGAAAAGAAGCCCAACCCAAGCCGAAAGACCATCCAAATTTGCTGGTAGAATCAGCCCTTCCTGAGAAAATGGACATGGCAATCATGACGCAGAGGCCTGAAAATCAAGGGAGAAGTAGAGGTAGAAGTAGGGACATTTCTTTCAGAAGTATGGAAGACATCGATGGGTTTTTCAACTCTCATTACAAAAAAGGTGGCAGCCTCTTGGGATGTTTATTACATTAGTATAATCCAAGTATTTCGTATTTCCTCCAAATGCAGAAACTGGCATAGGGAAGGATGGATTAATTTGCCAAATGTCTGTGGAGATTCTCAGTCATCCAGGTCATGGTTGTCCCAAAAAGTACTTTCTTCAAAAGGCAACTGGACTTTCTATGTTTTTTCTTGAAGATGTTTTGCTTCTCATACAACGAAAGAACTTACGGTAAGTAGCTTCTGGAATGAGAAGCGAAACGTCTTCAATGAAAAACAAAGAAAGCCCAGTTGCCTTTTGAAAAAGGATCTATGGGTCAGTTTGCCAATTTTGTTTTCTCTGTATATTTTTCCATTTATAAATCTGTTCTAACAGTGAACTGCATTCTTTCCTGTATCAAAAGACTCTTCTCACAGTCATCTCTTGTCTGGGCTAGTGTACACAGGGCCATGCTTGAAGATACTCTTGAAAGACGCATTGGAAACTAAAGGTGGCTGCATGAATAATTATGAATAGACTTCAGTATCTCCACCAGACTTCAACACTTCAAGAGTTGCAATGATTTCTGGTTGGTTTGTGAGTGCAGTTCAAGGTGCTGGTTTTTAATCTATAATGCCTTTGCTTATTTGGCTCCTGGATCTTAATGGGACTGTCTTTGTCTCATTGTCTCTGTCCATCTTACAAAGACAGACAAGATGGGTGTGTTCCATCTCCCCTCAACTAACAATGCCATCTGATGAGATACTGGAGCCATGCTTTCTTTGCCCTTGGAAGTGCCTACTAGGTTCATGCTGTCAAGACTGACTCACACTTTCACCGACATTTTTCCTTTGTTTGCATTGTGGCAATAAGAGGGAGCAGGGTGGATGGAATACAGGGTGGCAGGATGGTATTCAAGCATCCATCGGCTTCCATGAGACATTGCTGTCACCTCAAGGACACACCAAGCAGATGTCCCAGAATGGCTGGTTGTTTCTCATAGTAAAATGAACAAAAGAGATTGGTGGACGTTTTGGACTGTGGGTGGCCGATAAGAAAAAGGGGGGATTAACTATCTTTTGAGATATTGCAGGCATACCCTAGAAAAGCCCACTAGGTCTAAGGTTAATTAGCCCCTCCCATGTTGTTCTTCAGAAAAGCTTTTTTAAAAAAACTGGTTTTCAAGAGGGGCACAGGATGAAGTTGTCCTGTCTGGTTGATGGCAAATAGTTGAAACAATTGTAATTATACAATTTCCCAAAACTCAAATTTCTGTATTTGGTCTTGATGTTATTGTTATTGTTTTGATGTTTTAACTTTGTACACTGCCTTGTACCTTTCTGATTGTATCATCATCATCATCATTAAACACAGCTGTGTCCATTATTTTGGGCTGCCTTTTCAACTTCCCTGTCTAGCCTACATCTCTGAGCTTTTGGGGTGGTGTCCCATTCATGTATTAGGCCAGTTCAATGTTGCTTAGATGTTTGAGGTCATCCAAAATCAGATAGGTTCTACTATTTTCTGAGATGGTACACAACATTACTATTCTTTTTTTAAAAAGTAGCTAAAACATATGAAGAAATGAACTTCAAAAGCAGGCAGAACATAGAATTGGGAATGACACTATGGGTGTAATTGAAAAAGAGGAAGTTTCAAATAGCAATAGCACTTGGACTTACAGTGCTTGGACGTATACTCTTCATAGTGCTTGATAGCCCTCTCTAAGCAGTTTACAAAGTCAGGATATTGCCCCCAGCAATCTGGATCCTCATTTTATTGATCTTGGAATAATTAAACCTTGAGCCTGTCAGGATCAAACTGCTGGCAGTTGGCAGAATTAGCCTGCAATACTGCATTCTAACCACTGCACCCTGGGTAGTGTAGTGTAGTGTAGTGTAGTGTAGTGTAGTGTAGTGTAGTGTAGTGTAGTGTAGTGTAGTGTAGTGTAGTATATAATACTGAATTCTAATCACTGTCCACCCTGGCTAATATGGTATAGTATGGTATGGTATGGTATGGTATGGTATGATATGGTATGGTATGGTATGGTATGGTATGGTATGGTATGGTATGGTATGGTATGGTATGGTATGGTATAGTATAGTATAGTACAGTACAGTACAGTACAGTACAGTATAGTACTGTACTATAATACACACACACTCATAAATATACTCTGTGTGTGTGTGTGTGTGTGTGTGTGTGTGATATAAATTAGTAGTGATAGTGTTGAACTAAGCCACACAAAAAACATAACTGGGAAAAGACACTTGTAAAGATTCTTACCTGCAGTAAAGCTGGCCATATATGCAAGTCTGGGTTGACTATTCATGACGCAAAGCCCACCGAGAGAGACAGCTCCAGCGATCATCCCCAGAAACATGAAGGTTCGGATGGCATGTAAAGTGGCTGTAGGGAACCAATGCAGACACAAGATAAGAATTCAAGGTGGAAGTTCCTGGGCCTTTCAGGCTAGTGATGCATTTGAAATATTGAATCTTACCTGGCACCCATTCCACACCAAGTGATTGACATGCTCCGTGATTACAGATTTTCCATAGACCCAAATGTGAGCCGGAATCTGCTAGCCAATAGTCTGAGCCCAAGGCAGTGAGCAGGCACAGAAGACTGATGAAGGAACAGAACACAGCACCGAAATGTAGGGCACTCATTTCTATGGGATGCGCTGGTCTGCCACTGGCCAAAAGGTGTGGGATGGAACTGGAGGAGAACATTAATTTTATGTCATTGATGTTCATTACTTTGATCATTTATGGTTTGTTGTTCTTAGTTGCAAAGTCAGGTCTGATGGTTACACATCTTAATTACTTTGTCTGCTAACAATTTGAGGTGTGTGTGTGTGTGTGTGTGTGTGTGTGTGTGTGATTTTAGTACACAGTAAACTCCCTGGGAAGAATGAGAGCCATTGAGAGCCAGGTGGTGGCTTAGTGGTTAAGACACTAGGCTGGCACTAGGTTCAAGATTTGAGTGCCATGCAACCAAGCTCCTGCTCACCTAGCAGTTCAAGAACATGCAATTGTGAGTAGATAAAATAGGTGGGAAGGTAATATCGCTCCATGGCATCATGCTGGCTTCATGAATGTGGAAATATATTTGGAAAATTACTGGTCCAATTGCCTTGAAACGGAGAGCCACTGATCCCAGTGTAGACTTTCAGATAGTTATCTGAATAGAGACTGACTTACCAGGAAGAAGAATCTCGGTTCCATGTTTAAATGTGTCTGGTTTCTTCCTCAAAATGTTTCTGTTTATGGTGTCAAAAACTATAAAGGTAGCACACAATTCCTTACCAATAGATGTGCATTTCACAATACATTGTAAAATAAAACTATTGTCTCTTAGAGAGCACTCCATTCTGAATCGAGCCATCCTTCCACCAAGAGGGGTTCCCCCCCACATTCAGTCCTATATTTTGCTCAAATGAATTTTGGCGCACCTTATATAAATAAGACTTATGAGCCTATAGTTTGGGGGGGGGGGAGTCTTCCTTGTCTCCTTTCTAAAAATGGGGACAAAATTGGAAACTTCCCATTCTAATAGAATGCGGCCTGTGTTATTTATTTATCTAAGGAGACAATTGTGACAGCAATGGGACTCACTTATGTGTCCTAAAATATTCTGCAGTTAGAATTTGTTCACTGGGCGTCTTATTCGGGTTTTAGCGTCTGAATAATAATAAATATAGTTTTTGCCATTGCCACTATCCCTCTTTTTTAGGGGGATTCAATAAATGTGAAAATAAATAAATAAACAAAAAATTTCCCTTTGAAAAACGCGGTAGGGTTATTCTAGAGCAGGGGTATCCAACTCGATTTCATTGAGGATCACATCAGGATTGTGTTTGACCCAGTGGTGGGATTCAAATGTATGCATTTCACAGCATAACAGGCGAATTAGGAACAGCAGAGTTGAATTTCTAGATCTTCATTTTTGTTCTATTTATTTTGCTACTTTGGATACGCAGAGCAATCTTTGGTTAATCCGAAGGAAACATCCACAACTTTCTTGTCTGACACCCAGCTATTACTTGGGAGTTAGGATCAACTTTGTCTTTCTGAGTGGATGTTTTTAGATCATAGGAACGGTGAGATTTCATTGGTTCACCAAGGCTGTGGATTGCGATTGAGCGGGAGTGGATCTCTTTTAAAGGATCCATTGTGTCAAAAGTTCAGAAACTGGGAGCATTGCTTGTACTCTCAATAGGCATTGCCTGGGAAATGAAATCCATTGTTTTCATTTTAAGTTGTTGAGTTTGGTTTTCCTCACTTCCTTTCAATATAAATCCTGCAGCTGCTGAAGAAAGAGTTGCAATCCATGCAAATGCTTCAAGGCCATTTCTGTTTTATCTTTCCTTTCAGAGTTACAGTAACTCTCCAGGTGAAGGAGAAGAGAACCACCCCTATTTTATCCTGCTCAGAAACTTAAAAAGTTAGGTAGCTATTGCTGACAGAAAGCAGCTACCTCTGATTCACTCACTGAAAGTGGCCATGGGCATTTAAATCCAGGTCTCTGTTCCTTATTTACTTATTTTCTAACCATTCCTATCACTTTTTAATTGGGGGAAATGCAAAGGTAAATCTTAAATTACAGATTATTTAAGGAAAAGTCAACTTTTTCCCCCCTAGGAAGTGGGGAGAAAGAAAGAGAAAAATCTCACATATTTTTATGCACACACACACACACACAAAGGATTGTGTTTTGAATGTTTCTGTTCAAGAACTACCATTTAGCTCCACAGATTTCAAAGAGTTGTTACAGAAACTCTGGCTGTCAGATTCAGTAGCTTGTTTTCTTTTGTATCCTTCCTTCTATATTTAATGTTAGCACATTTAGCACATGTTCCATTCAAAAACCCAGAATGCTTTCATTTAAACGGACAAGTGATCAAATTTATCAGAAATGAGCGAACATTTTAAGAAGATGAACATCTTAAAGAAGATCAGAGCTTTAGGATTTCTCAAGGAATTTCTCAAGGAATCTTGAGCTAATACATCCAGCCGGTATTAATCTCACTGATTATGAAACAAATTTTTATGAATTTATATATATATAAATTATGAAAAAAAACTTAGAGGTATTATTATACAAGCAGAAAAATATTTAACTTTCCCCTCTTTTTCTTAAGTAAAGTAGCCTAGCGTAAAATATTGATTTCAAAAGCTTACGATTAGATCCCATCAGTTCTTCTTGAAACTCATTCAGAATAAAATTTGCCAATTCTTAAATGATTAAAGAAATAAAGAAATACTATCTCACCAGCTTAGAATCTGTTCCTTGACCTTCCTGCAGATGATAACTCTCCGAAGTAGAGTTCTAGAATACTTGAGCTCTACTCCCAGATACTATATGTTAACAGATGACTATCACTTCCTTTATAATTTAAGGAAGACTCTTGATGTGCAAATTCCCTCCCCACCCATATACAGTTTGTTTCCTGTTGAATTTCTTAATTCTTGGATCTCTGAGATCTTAAAACAATTGCAACATCAATGGCTAAATAAGAGAAACAGAAGTTAGAACTTCTAAAATCACAAGAGAAAGAATTAATTTTATTATTAGGGTTGATTATTGTAACTTATTAATTTTGATTAGTATTAATAATTAATATGTATTAATATTATGAGGGAAAAGCACTGTCATTATGAGATTACTACTAGAGAATATTATTATTATTACTATGATGAGTATTTCTTAATTCTTGGGTCTCTGACATCTTAAAACAATTGCAACACATCAACCATTGCAATAGTCACTGCAGTTTGAATCGTTAAACCTAGCATTGAGAAATACATTTTATTTATTAAGTTTATATGCCTTTCAATTCATTCAAAAAAAATCCATTAAAATTTATTAATTTATTTAGAAAGAAGAAAGAACATCTTGATTAGCTGAAGACTTGTTGAAATGAAAACTAAATCCTTTAAAATAGTGGTCCTTATTCTGTTCAAAAATGTTACGGGATGTTCTAAATTGTCAGACTTTGATTTAGCTCTACTTACTTAGAGAACAGACAGAAACGTTCATAGGGCATACTTAGCATATTTCCAACTGAGACACGGGAATATTGTAACTGTGACCTCATTCCTGGTATGAGGCTATGTTTTATCTAGCCAAGACAACCAATGGGACAAAAATCATACAGGAGCTCTCCTTGGTGACTATTCTGGCTAGCTGGACAGGATCACTGGAAGAGGATTCGATGCGTCTTCATCAGTAAAGCACCTGATGGAAAAAGAGAAAGAAGTTAATTTCAGACTAAGCTGAGACTCATCCAAATTAACTCTAATTGATGTAACTCCTTACACACACACACACACACACGCACGCACGCATGCACCCCTCTGGTACCTTCATCCCATTGCAACATTTGGATAGAACGCAAACTTGCTTCCAGAAGAAATCCAGGGATTCTGTTACATCCTTGCCCAGTTATTGAACATGGACTTAGTTTGCTGCTAAAATATTTGCTTTGGTTGCTAAGGTGTTTCCTCATGATTCTCCGGCTTTTACTAAATTAATGCCTAACATATATTGGTGCTTCTGCACTCTATACACTCCTGGTTGAATTCTTGGCTGATTTTTTTTAAAAAAAACTGCTAATCACATGTTTATTTTATTCCAGCTGTATTTTTTTTTTTGTTTTAAAATATGCTGATTTTCTTTTCTTTTTGTTCTCTCTCTCTCTCATCTATCTATCATCCATCTGTCTGTCTGTCTGTCTGTCTGTCTGTCTGTCTGTCTATCAAGCAACTCTCTCTCATCGATCTATCTATCTATCATATCTATCTATCTATGTCTAACAATCAATCATCCATCCATCTTTCTGTCAAGCATCTCTCTCGTCTATCAGATATCTATCATTCATATCTATCATCTATCCTCTGTCATCTATCTATCAATTATCTATCATCTATCTCTATTGATCATCTAACTCTAATCTATCTATCTATCATAAATCTAATAATCTATCTATCTATCATCTATCTATCTATCTATCTATCTATCTATCTATCTATCTATCTATCTATCTATCTTTTGGTTTTTACATATGTTTTCTTTTCCCCTATTTCATTTTCAACTAATTATATGGCTCCTAATAGAAAATGCACATTCATTGCTAAGGTAGTTGGCATTGTTCTTCTTCCCTGCAATAGTTAAAAACTCTTTATTTTCCAATTCTCTGTATGGTCTATTTTTCTTTGGTGGACATTCTCTCTAAGCAGATGGCTATCAAGATGAGCCCTGTCAGATGTTGTGGCTCACCTGTTATGAAGAACATTGGAATGCAAGCCCAGGCCAAGCTGTAGGAGGACCCAAAGATAATTAAATGCTGCGTATAAGGCCTGCTGTTCCTGTATATATATGTGAATATGCACATGCCAAGTAAGAAGAGAGTACCTAGGCCAAATAGGAGAAGGAGAGGGAGGGGAGGAATTTGCTTCAAAAGAACATTGCATATAATATTAGTTTGTTTGTTTAAAAACAGTTACATGGGTGCCCAACTCAACCAATTCTGGCTGGCTTTTAACAAACTTGATAAAACCTAACCAAAAGGACACAAAACCACAGCATATAAACTGATAAGTAATAAGAAAATGGTGGTCAAAGCAGAAGTGATATCATTCTCCAATTGGGGTGCCAATATGTCACATCCCAAAGGCTCAGGGGAATTAACAGCTCTACTTTGCCTGCCATTGATAAGAACAAAAGAATAACCCTGCCAAATCTGGGCAAGGCCCATCGTGGTCCAACATCACCATGACCAACCATGATCAACCAGATGCTTGTGAGGGACTTAGAAGCAGGATGTGAAAACATATCTTTCTTCTGTCCTTGTTATCTTGCAATATTAGAATCAGAATAGATCTGGAAGGGACCTTGGAGGTCTTCTAGTCCAGCCCTCTGCTCAAACCGGAGATCCTATACCATTTGAGACAGGTGACTGTCCAGTCTCTTCTTAAAAACCTCCAGTGATGAAGCACCCACATCTTCTAAAGGCAGGCAGTTCCACTGGGTAATTGTCCTCCCTGTTAGGAAGTTTCTCCTTGATTCTAGGTTGCTTCTCTCCTTGATTGGTTTCCATCCATTGTTTCTTGTCTTGCTCTCTGGTGCTTTGGAAAATAAACTGACCCCCTCCTCTTCATGGCAGCCTCTCAAATACTGGAATACTGCTATCATATCTCATGTTCAAATAGTATTTGAAGAGATGCTGTTCCCCTCCTGGAGGTGACACTGAGATTCAGTGTTACTCCAGGTTGAGGTCAGCATGCCTTCAAACACCATCTCAAGAATAATACTCCATGAATTCACTCAATCCATTTTGTAAGGTTTTCCAAACTAGCAGTTATCATCCTGCACAGGTCACAGAGTGCAATGTGAAGAAGAGTATTTTATGGCCCACTTTTCAGCCTTGCAATGGCATATCCTTCAAGAGAGAAGTGTTGTGGTCTGCCAGCAGCCTGCCAGCAGAGTTGGTGGCAGATTCGGACAATGAGGAGGTTGGGGAGGAACATGGGCCAGTCCTGGAGTCCAGGGAAGGCTCTGACAAGGGCTCTGCATCGGAGGCAGAGATGGGGCCAGGGCCGTCCAACAGTTATCAGCTGCCTTCGGAGTTGGAGAACAGTGGAGCAGAAGAGCAACTGGAGCCTGTTCCCAATGTGCACATGCCCAGAGCTGCCAGGAGAAGAGGAACAAGGGTCGACTTGGGATTAAAGGCACAGGTGGATGGTGAATAGGGAATAAAGAGGAGCGAAAGGGGAGTGGGGTTTGCAGGAGACAATTCGTTCATTTAATTAGGATGAAGATCCGTTCGAGACTCTTTGCCAAGTATTTTCTGATAAAGCGTTACACTTGGAAGCTATCGGCCTGGCAACTCTCCAAGCCTGATAAGGTTTGTGGTTGTAAATCACCCTTGAAAGACTGTTTGCCAGGACTTCTCTGGGTGCGAATGATAGGAATTCATATTAGCCTAATGGGGTTTTGTTGAGACGAGGAGTTGGCTTTGTGATTTTGTGAAGCCCAGGTCAGAATAAGAAGGATGGGCCTGCCAATACAGTAAAATAAAAATGGAGGAACCCCAACAGTTACCTGCTATGATGCTGAAGATAGAGGAAAGCAAGACCAGGGAGACTGAGTTCACTTGGGTACGAACGAAAGAAAAGGAGACACAGCACCAAGCCAGGAAGCCACAGATTGTCCCAAGCACCAGGAAAATCCTAGTCGTATGGACAAACCATGCTAGGATCCATGGAGAAAGAGGATAAGAATAGCATTAGGTAGTCATGGCACAAAGATGGATGGACTCTCTTTAGCCCACCTTCACAAAAAATAGATTAAGTTTTGCCATCAGCAAAATCTCCAGGGAAATACGTTGGAAAATAACCATTAAGCTCTATGTTGTATCTTTGTGAGGTTTCTAGCAGGTTGTTTTCCTCTTAGCTCTTTTAGCAAAATTGCTTTCATGGCAAATTCTAATAGCAAAAATAGCAATGAAAATTCCATGCATATTGCATGAAAACTATGCCTTTAACTCTTAAATACTTAACAAAACCCAAGCATCTACCTGTATTCAGTAAATAACAGTAAAAAATATCCAAGCATGTTAGCTCAGAATGAGTTCTGAACATCTAGATTTTTATTAATATGAAGGTGAAATTAAGATATGCCACTAAACTCCTTGAAATAACAATGTTTTCATTGTCACTATATTTGCCAATGTATTAAAAACATTCTCACAGGGCCTGGCCTCATGGCAAATGTATAAGTCAACACAGAGACAGAACAGATGTAGCATAAATGCATTTATGTGTGTGACCGAAATGAAAGAATCTGAACCGGAGAGTTTGCATAATATTGTGTACTATTTGCTCAATATTTAAAGCAAATATTCAAAGTCTTACCTAGGTTAATTGGATAAAAGTCACAATTTGGATCTAAGCAAATGCTCCAGAGACCCCCATGAAGGAGGCCGTGAGGTGTACTTTCAGTCACCCAGTAAGGGGTGAACAAGGCTATCAACATCAACATTAGACTCGCAGTGCAGAAAATCAGGCTGCTGAACCAGAGGGGTTGCATCAAGAAACGAAAGTTAGTTTGAGAATACACCGATATGGTTGAGATAGTCCTAGAAAGGAAGAGAAGTGAGTCATTATCCACATTTGGTGGCTCATGAGATTAGCAACCTGGCTGATGGTTGCCGCAGGATGGGGTGAGTTTCCATCATGTGCTTCAGCTCTCGTCAACCCAGAGGTTCAAAAGCAGGTTACCAAAGCAGATAAACAAGTACCACTTCAATAGGCAACTTCACCAGGAAGCTAAAGTTGCCTTTCTTCTTATCCAAATTTTAGAATGAACTTGTAGTTCTTTCTCTCTGTTCTCCTTTAAATCTCCTAATCTCACTTTCAGGACTGGGATAAATGAAAGGGGAACAAACAATTCAGAATAACATTGACTGTAGAAGACAACATGAAGATTTGTGTCCATCAAGTTCTGTATGTATTTCTCCCTCTGGAAATAATGTTGCTTGTTACGTCAAAGGGAGAATTAAAATTAAATAGTCCATTTTTTTTTTCCAGACTAAGGACTCAACAGTCAAGGATAAGGAACAGTTCATAGATCAAATTTTAACAAAACAAACATTACTGCCAGTAATTTAAAATGACCATTACAGGGCTGGCAAAAGGGACAAGTTTTATCATCCAAATGGGGTGAGCAGGAACCAAACACCTATCCATAGGGTGACGTTCTACAGTTAAGGAGTTGCTCAGGGAAATGTCCTTTCCAATAGATATCATAGTTGAACTTTTGGCTAAGGGGGCATCTTTAAATGATCTTTTCCCTCTGGTCTAAATAATTACTCAGTTACATAGTAGATAGGAGAGATGGATGGACCTTCTATTCCAGGGATGTTCAACTTGGCAAGTTTAAGATTTATGGACTTCAACAGTTGAAGTCCACAAATGAAGTCTTGAAATCCATAAGTCTTAAAGATGCCAAGGTTGGATACCCAGTGAAGCAGAATTCCTATATATTACAGAAATGCCATCTCCTGTACCTCTAGTTCTAGGTTGCTGCCTCATAGGGTAACCCAACCCTGTTGTCATACCTGTCTACCATATTTATGTTGGGGTTTGACTCTGGAGATGCATCAACCCTTTCAGAAATATATCCGGTTGCCTAGGACGCTACAGCTGATCCAGTCACTGCCAAGCAACATAACATTTGACCAATCAGACTCTTGGAGAATTCTACATGTGGAAATTTAAACCAATCAAAGAAGCAACAGGGAAAATGGTCCTGCACCACTCAGAACAAATTTGTAAATGTCAGATGAGTCAATCCTAAATCAAAAGAAATTTCAGTCATAAATTTAGGGATTGGAAAAAAAATGAAATAAACAGCAGAAAGTTAAATAAGATTCCAATAAACAAACTAAGGGTACACATAAAATTGCAATATTGAAACCTATACAAGAAGGTGTTAGAATCAATCCTAAAGAGCAGAGAGCTTCTTGTGGGAAATAGATCCTATTTTGGTTTTTATAAGACATAACAAATGTAAGCAACATCACAATTTCAAAAACTGAACACAAGAGGGGATGAGATTTTAGCTAGTGGAGAGATACACAGGCCCATAAAAATGAAGCTAAACAATAACAGTATTGAAGGAGATTTTTGAAGAGTGCAATCAGGAAATAGTACTGTCTGGTCAAAATTCTGTTGCTAAGTGAAATATTTAAGTGAGTTTGCCCCATTTTATGACCTTTCTTGCCAAAGTTGTTAAGTGAATCACCGCAGTTGTTAAATTAGTCCAACTGTTGTTAAGTGAATCTGGCTTCCCCACTGACTTTACTTGTCTGAAGGTCGCAAAAGGAAAAAAGGTCACAAAATCCCCATTCCCTCCCCATCCCACTAACCTGCTTCCCAGCTCTGTTCTCCTGTGCAGGGCAACCAAAGAAGACCCAGCCAATCAGCTGGGACTCAGGAGGCAGAGAAGAGATGGTGCCGGGGCCAGGCAGAGGTGGTATTTGCCAGTTCTCTGAACTACTCAAAATTTCCACTACCGGTTCTCCAGAACCGGTCAGAACCTGCTGAATACCACCTCTGGTCTAATCCACCATAGCTATTTTATACCACAAATGTGGCAAACCCTTTGCACTGCGTATTGCTTGCATTTTAATATTAAATTGACTACGGGCCTCACAGTTTATGGATTATTATTTTAGCATAGTTAGGCCATGTGTAATTGACAGGCTGCTGGATTTTAACGTAGATTGTATCTGTTATTTATTATTTATTCTAGAATTTTTAATTGGATATTCACGGAACGTTTTTATTTGTTCTGGTCCCTGGTCTGTGATTGTAATAAACTGAATTGATGATTGATTGATTGATTGATTGATAAATATGAGTCACTTGCCCAGCCTCTGAATTTTGACCACATGACCTTGGGGATGCTATTATGGTGGTAAGTGTGAAAACTAGGCCATAAATCACTTTTCTCAGTGCCGTTGTAACTTTGAATCATCACTAAATGAACCACCAAGGATTACCTGTACTTAAAGAGTACTTAAAACCCATTTATAGAATGGATTACTCCACCATGATGATCTCTTCAGAGCTTACCCTACACTTAAAGGAAACCAACATATTTTGTCTGAGGCCAGGCCTTGCCATTGCCTTAAATATGTCTATCTGTTTCATCTGTATTTGAAGTCAACTCAAATGAGGCACGGAAAGAAGTGTTTTTATTTATGACATTTCTTTCTAGGGAGCTCATGAGGACTTTGGTTGGTTCTCCCTTCAGTCCTCTGTGGCCTTCCAGCAATCACGGGAAGTAAGTCATACAGAGAAAGAACAACCAGGTCTATTTAACATGTCAAGATATGGTTTAATGAATCATGATTGTTTCAATAAAACATAGTTGACTGGGTTGACACTCACATTCAGCCAAAACAAATTACGCTGGTTGTCTGTGTAAAGAATGCATCATGACCACCCATGAACTTTATGACTAAGCTGACATGCCCCTGGTGGAGACTGACTCTGAGGGAGAGGAGGAACAGCTGACAGGGAGTGGAAGTGTGGCTCTGGAGGTTGTGGAGGAGGTTATGGAATGGCAGAGTCCGGCTGGGCAGTCAGAGGAGGACCCAGGCCCATCCTGTTAAGTATGGAGAATAATGGAGACCAGACATCTGACCAGTGACTTCAACTCTTTAATAACAGTAAATAGAACAGAACAGAGCAAGGCTATGGGCAGCAGTAACCCTTTTATAGGGTTAGCTGCTACCTTATTAACCAATGAGATGAGCAACAAGTTCAAACTAATAACCAATAAGAATAGTCCAAATAGTGGCCAATCAGGGACTAGTTCTGGCCCAATCCAAAGTTGTTGTATAAGGACCAATCAAGTGTGCAGGTTTTCAAACCCTGATTTGCATTTATTAACTTTTATTGATTCACAACACATCCCCTCTCCATCCTAGGGCACACAGGGAGGAGAGGATAAGGGAGAGACATAGTCTACTCGGAAGGAAAGGGCCTTGATCCTCTTCATGGGCTGCAGCTGTGACAACTGGATAAGAGGATGGACCTGTGTACTGGCGAATGCTGGAAACAAAGCATGGAAATATTTCTAGTTTATTGTTCCTCTCTGATGCCTCCTTTGGCATCCTTCCCCGTGTGTGTTCTAATATCTGTGGACATCTTCCAGCCCTTATCTTGCCTGGTTTGTGTTGCTTTTTACTCTTTATAATTTTAACAGCATTTCCTCCTTCTTGTAACTGCTTGTGTGGGAGTTTTTTGTCTCCAGTCAAGGATATTTGGAGCTTGGAAGCAAAGTGAAGGAATAAAAGGGGCTTCACCTGTTTTTTGTGACTGTGTTTATTTTGTACCCCACCCTGGGTCATCACATAAGCAGATATTTAACCTGAATCACTTCACCCTAGTCAAATCCTTTATATCTGCCACACCATGCCAGAGGGTTTTTGGGAGGGAAGGAAAAAAGTCACTGCATACACTTTTAACACTGAAAAATTGCTTTTTTTAATTTCAAACAAGACAGGCATGATCTAAAAAGATCTCAAGAAAATCTGGATGGAACAAGAAAGGCTAGGCAACCATGGGGCCAAATACATAGTTATGGAATGTTTATCGACAACAACTAACAAACAAAACCATATTCACATGTGTTTTCACTGACAAATACAACCCACAGGTAAACTGATCCCCACAAAAATATATTTATATGCCAGATTCCCATGCATTTGCACAGATCCTCAGACAACAAGGCCTAACCAAAATGGACACCACTGTTCTCCTCAGGATGTCCATTTTACTGCCATCATGACACCACCATATACTCACTCACTTACACCGGAAGCTAATGCTCCTAGGGCAAACCTACGCATTGTTTAATTCATTTTCAGTTAGAGAAAGGCTGAAATATTGTCAGCCTTGATTCACTGCCACAATATAATTGTAAGGTATCTTTTTGAGGTGCGTGAAGACAAATGAGGCATTATTTACAATGGCTGTCACGGAGTAGCATGACGTGCTTTCTTCTTCTCTGTCTCTTCCCTTCTCATTTCCTGGTTTCAGCCCTCTCTGGTTCCTTATGATACCCAAGGCGTGTGAAATTAGCATGAGCCATTATTTAGCTGCAAGTCAGAACAGGAAACCAATGCCCAGTTTCCAATTTAAAGGTGAAGCAAGTTCCTACTTTTTCCTCCCAGATCATAGCTTCTGGAATGTCATAGCAAGCCATGGTCATTTCCAGCTATCATAAAATATTGCATGCCAATGTCCTGCCAAGATGGAAGAGAACTGTCTGAAGGCCATTCATAGTGGCAAAACCATGGTCCAATTACATTGGAACGAGAAGAAATGGGATATTTTCTTCATATACCCAGAATAAAGTTGCATTTGCTCCAGCTAAATGCTCCAGCGCATAATCGTTTCCATGATTATGAAACCAGCAAATGTGCTATAAGTGACTTTCTAAAAAGTCTCAGTGGGAGGGTAGATGCCTAGGCTAAAGAAATGATGGTTTTTTCAGTCAGCAAAAGTAGAATACCTGGGGGAACAAAGGGGAAAAAATGAGTCATACAAATCACCTGTCAAAGCCAGAGATAGTAATATGATTGATTGATTGATCAACTTATTTTAAAAAGTTGCCTTTTCAAGTCTTGAAAATTCAGATATCTTGGACTTCGTCTCCCAACTGCCCTCTCCAGCTTGGTTGAAGGGAAGAAACTGTGAAGTCCTTCAAACCATCACTAGCGTCAAAAACATAATGACATTAAATGTAGAGAAGAAAAGACAACTGCAGACCTTAGAAAAGATGACTCACCGGTAATGATGTACATAAGAATGGAAGCCCAGCCCAAGCTGAAGGATGAGCCAAATGTTACTAAATTTTGGGCATATCCTGGGGATTTCCTAAGAATGGCAGTGAACAATGACATGGCAACCAGAACAAGGAAACCTAGGGACAAAAGAGAAGGAAAAAGAAATGTGGAGTGAGAGTTGAAGAGCAGCCTCGCAACCTCACCCACCTCTGTGGAAAACCTCTGATGTTCATCAGCTCTTAACTGAGAATTATCCTGGGACAACAGACCTGAAGGACCACACAATCTAATTATCCATCAACCACAGGGCCAGCCATATGAGCAAGAGTTATATCCTAATACCCTAATGAGCCACGGTAGCGCAGTGTTTAGAATGCAGTACTGCAAGCTACTTCTGCTGCCTGCCGGTTGCCCTGCAATTTGACAGTTCGATTCTAACCGTCTCAAGGTTGACTCAATCTTGGACTCATCTGTAAATCACTTAGAGAAGGCTGTAAAGCACCGTGAAGTATAAATCTAAGTGCTACTGCTACTGCTAAGTGCTATTGTGCTAAGTATAAATCTAAGTGCTATTGCTACTGCTAATAACCAACAGAAGCTCCAACAACATGCAACTAACTGACCTGAACTATCTACCAAGGCCAGGCTATATCTCACTATTTCTTTCTGGGCTGGAACAGCTGGTCTCTCTCCACCCTTGTCCCTTTAGATTGGGAGCTTAAAGGCAGGGGGTGATTGTTTTTTTTGCTCCCTCTTTTTAATTTGTCTGAGCGACTTTGGAAAGCAAGCACTGTCTGGGGAAAAAAAAAAACCTTTTGGTTTTAGACAAATAGTCCAACAGCTGGAATAATTTGAAGAAATACCTGAGTTTACCCTTAGGGCGTCCTTCATGCAAAGCACAGGTTCACATCCTGAAGAACAGCATCTGTATTTACCAAGTCCCTCAAATAAGGGCTGAGGATTGCTTCTGATTTAAGTACCAAAAAGATGCCTTGAATATGTAGAAGCATGAACAATGGCCCTCCCTGAGACTGCAGCAGCTACAGAACTACATAACACCAAGAATGTCCCCAAAGGCCCCCAAAGAATATATAAATGCCCACCTATCTCAACCCCATTGTCAGAGTTCCGATGGATGCCTTAGTTAATTCATGAGCCTCAAGCCAATTTTCAAAAGAAATCCAATTATTTATTAGGAGCAACATGTCGGCACTTTCCCAAGTGTATTTGGCTCTGCCCCACGTAATTTACTGCCCACTTATGACCCTGTTTCCTCCCTCCTCCCAGGGTGCGTCATAAATCTCATTCTCCAACTGAGCACTTTCGTGGGCTGTAGAAAACATGCTTCTCTGGCTTGCTCTAGTAACCTGGGATACAATCTAGAGAAAGGTATGTGTGGAATGTGCTTCTGATCATAGCAACTGAGCTTCTCCCCCCTTCCTGCCTATGGCAACTCAAGAACAGTCCAGGAATGCTTTACGAGTTGACACCCATTTTGTCAGCCAACCCAGAAACATGCTGCTGTCAATTGAAGTTTGTGGCTACTAAATAAACAGAGATCTCCTTTCCAAAATGCGGCCTGACTCCATTTTATTTTCAGCGTCTTTCTCCTGGGTTAGAACTGGATCCGATTTTTCTTCCAACAATACCAAACAGAGACCTAGTTGCTTTAAAGAGTTGCAGGCAAAGGCTATGATTGCATTCCAAAACCCCTTTCTGGAATAATTCTCAAAGGCTGCCCAAGTCTATTACCAACCTGCACTAAAGCTGAAGATGGCTGCTACTTTTATCACCGATACGTCGTATAGCTTGTTACGTTCAAAAGAGATGCAACTGAAAAGCAACCCTATGAAGCCACAGAAGAGGGCCATTAGCAGGAAGGCACGGGTAACGTGGATGTGCAGAGCTGTGCCCAAGAAAAGAAAGAAAAACATTAGTGTGCCTCGGTGTGTATAACTGCAGCCCCACAACCCTGTCCTTGCACCCCAAAAGAACATCCCAAAAATTCTGCA
Source organism: Notechis scutatus (assembly GCF_049901735.1). Lineage (NCBI taxonomy): Eukaryota > Metazoa > Chordata > Lepidosauria > Squamata > Elapidae > Notechis > Notechis scutatus. The sequence goes on along the minus strand of NC_142016.1, from coordinate 19,973,101 downwards.
ACAATTCGTAGCAAATTGCCGAGTCTAAACAATAACGCTCGTAAAGAGGCGTATTAAACTTCCAATACATTTGATGCCCCACTAAAAAAAAATTAAAAAAAACTTTTTAAACTCCACTCTGGCTCACTGTTGCTAGCAACCATTGGATATTTTTTTAAAAAATGCTGAAATTAAAGGAATCACAAAGGAAGTGAGATCTGCATGGAATTTTTTAAAAAAAGCTGGGTTTTGCATCTCTACTTTGTACCTGATGTTTACCTAGACATTAATTGGGATGTCAGTTCAAAAATTTGGTCCCAATAGGTAGCAGCAGCACCTAACCAAGTTTGTCTGATCTTGAAACTAGTGATTGCATGGGAAAATCTGGGGTTAGTGTGATGGATTGTGCACCTGCAGGAGCAGAAGGGGAGTTTTGGCGACACTTGAGCTTTCCCAGAAAGAAGCTTGGATTAAGAGACTGTGCAGTCCTGAACTGGATGGGGAGGAAGGAAGAGGTTCAGAGGTAAAATCTCTCAGGATATACACTTGCTAGATTAGAAGGTTATACCTGTAAATAGCAATAGCAATAGACTTATATACCGCTTCACCGTGTTTTACAGCCCTCTCTAAGCGGTTTACAATGTCAGCCTATTGCCCCCAACAATTTGGGTCCTCATTTTACTCACCTCAGAAGGATGGAAGGCTGAGTCAACCTTGAGCCTGGTGAGAATTGAACTGCCAAATTGCAGGCAACCAGCAGGCAGCAGAAGTAGCCTGCAGTACTGCAGTCTAACCACTGCGCCACCGTGGCTCCTTTTTTTTTTAAGGCAAATTAGGCAAAATCCTGTCTCTTAGGTGTAAGCAAAGAAAGGGTTGGATTTAATTGGATCTCACTGTTTTGTTTCTGGGCTTGGGTCTGAAAGTAAGAGGCTAGATTGGAAAATCAGGTCGACATCCTAGAAAAAGGCATGAGTAAATCACCGTCTTTAGCTCAAAGGCGTTTCCTTTTTATCAGTTCAATTTTCTCATTTTGTTCTGGGTCAGGAAGAGCCACCCCAAACTAGTGGGTCCAACAGCCAACACGGCAGCTGAAATGGGCCCCAAAAGAACAAATTCTCTCCTTTGAGAACTGATTGTAAATTCCCCTGAAGTTTCAGCAGCCTCCTATGGCTGAAACCCAGTCTATTTCTCAAAATGGGAGAAGTGAGCATTGCATATGCTGCTTTGACTTCCTGGAGGGAAGGCAGAATATAAAATGAATGAGTGAGTGAATAAATATCTTTAAGACATTACAAGATGGAGTGGAGAGATCTTACCTAAGAGATTAAACTGGTATAGGTTGCATTTTGATTCTAAGCAGATGTCCCAGAGACCACTATGAACCATGCCTCTATAAGTTGTCTCCAGTACCCAGTAAGAGGTACTCAAGGACATATATTCCAACAGCAGACTTCCCGCTGAGCAAATGCCACAGCTAATCTTCAGGGGTTGAGTCAAGAAAGACAAATTTATCTCTAAACTGGTGATGCTTGTTAAAGAAACTGTAGTGGAAGGGATTTCTCTGGAGGGAGGATGAAGAAAAAAATTAAAGTCATTATGATTATTTCTAATTTATTTTTTTCAGTCCTGATTAATGGTCGTTTGAAGGGAAGTCCTGGATATTGATTGTAATATCTGGTAGAACATATCAGTATCTCAGGTTGTAGTGCTACTAGACCATACTGGAAATCTGTATCTGTTCTGACCTAAACTCTTTTCCAATAAAGCAAACACGAACCAAAGGGAACAGAAACCGTTTAATGATTCTTATGAATCACCGGTTAAAAGGCTGCTGCAAACTAATTAACTTTGATAAGCACAAGCTTCGCCAAAACTGTGGTAGTCTGCCAAGAATAACAGATAAGAAAGATTTCACAACACAAGACTCTTCAAATACCAACTTAAGATACTGTAATGCCCATGAGGCTGAGTTTCAAAATGTCTTTGCTTCCTGCAAAGAACGTTCGCTTCACGGCTGCCTTTTATCTTCTTGAAGGAGGGGCCATTGCCTTGCAGCCTTACTCCCAAGTCACCTGTGCTGCTGCAACTGCTCTTTCCTGTGAGCAACCCTGCATGCGCATGTGTACTTGGCACAGGCTCCTCGGGAATCTCCTCATTGCTGCTGCCAGCCCCCGCAATCTCTGAAGGCAGAAGTCCACTCTCTAATGGTCCTGGCCCCTCATCTGAGTCCTTGTTCTCCTCAGCCATCTGCACCTGCTGTCGGCTAACCACAACAGTGTCTGAGATTTCTTGTTCCACATATTCCTTTACTTCAGGGTAAAATGACCCAGTAGGATTTTCCAAAGCAAAAGAAGGCAAGGCAAGAAACAATGGATGGGAACTAATCAAGAAGTGGAACAACTTGTCTTGAGAAGTTGTAGGTGCTTAATCACCTGTCTGAAATGTCTGTAGTGTCTCCTGCTTGAGCAGGGGGCTGGACTAGAAGACCTCCAAGGTCCCTTCCAACTCTATTCTGATTAATTTTCATTGATGGAATTGTTACTTCTTGGCAGGCTGGACTGGAAAGAATCATCAGGCAGACAAAAATCCAACAACTTTTGATCTGGAATTTTTATTATAGAAAAATTAAGAAGCCATTCTGAAACAATTCCAGCCCCCTCCTCAAGCAAGAGACCCTATACCATTTCTGATAGATGACTGTCCAGTCACTTCTTAAAAACCTCCAGTGATGAAGCACCTACAACTTTTATCTAAAATAACTCCATCCAAACAAATGTAATTGATCCTTAAGCCTGTAGATGTTAACCAATCTAATAATTTGAATCACAATTGTACAGACATTAAATCAAACTATCTGTATGTTTATCCTTCCTTTACATTTGAAAGTTGCTTCTTCTTTATAATAATTAACTTAACCTATTCTCAATTTATCCGAACAGAATTCAGTTAGCTATAACCTCAAACTTTTCAAACGGGAATATGAAAATCCATGGTGGCAAGAAATTAATTACAAATGCAAGGATTCATTATTTCTGTGGATGTTTTATGGGGCAATCTTGATCAGCTAAGAACCACCATCAAGTTATAAGAATGGGGAATGACAAAATGTAGGTCAAGGTTTCCAATTTGTTTTTTTTAAAATTGCATTAACAGAGGGATTCAATCAGTAGAGTGGTACTAATACCACTCTATAAAGCCTTGGTAAGACCACACCTACAATACTGCATCCAGTTTTGGTCACCACACTATAAAAAAAGATGTTGAGACTCGAGAAAGAGTGCAGAGAAGAGCAACCAGGATGATTGGGGGTCTGGAGGCTAAAACATACGATGAACGTTTGCAGGAACTGGGCTTGGCTAGTCTAGTAAAGAAAAGGACCAGGGGAGACATGATAGCGGTCTTCCAATATTTGAAGGGTTGCCACAGAGAGGAAGGGATCAAGCTATTTTTCAGAGCACCTGAAGGCCAGACAAGGAATAATGGATGGAAAATGATCAAGGAGATATTCAACCTGGAAATAAGGAGACATTATTCAACAGCGAGAGCAATCAACCAATGGAATAGAAGTTGCCTTCATAAGCTGAGGGACCTTCATCACTGGAGCCTTTCAAGAAGAGACCAGACTGCCATTTGCCAGAAATGGGGTAGGGTCTCCTGCTTGGGCAGGGGTTGGACTACAAGGTCCCTTCCAACTCTGTTAATGTTAACTCTTTTAAATCTGTTAAGACCTTACCCCTTTCTCCCTCCCACAACAGGTCCAACAGCCACACCTTTCTGCCATTTGGGGCAGCTTCTCTGCAATGGAAGCAGGGATGGAGAAACAGCAACCTCTTCTGAGATCCACTCGGTTGCCTCGGCTACCATCACAGGTTCCTAGCCTACCACTGGAATCTGCATTGATGGGTGCAAATTCCGACCAATGAGGCTTCCGGGTTCTTCTGTCCCCAAGGTTTCTGGCCAATTAGATCAATGTTGTGCAACAAGGGAAAGAATGTTTTGATTGCAATTTAAATTTTGAAGAGTCTGAAGTGTAATGAGAAGAACTGAAAAGATTCAATAGTTTCCTTACAAGAAACTCCTAAAATTACCTAGGAGCACCTCCAGAAGTGTAAAATTGACCCCTCCTCTCTCCAGTATCTATCTTGTATCGCTTATCTACCTATATTCAGAGGTGGTATTCAGCAGGTTCTGACCAGTTCTGGAGAACCAGTAGCGGAAATTTTGAGTAGTTCGGTGAACCGGCAAATACCACCTCAGACTGGCCCCGCCAACCCCATCTATTCTCTGCCTCCTGAGTCCCAACTGATCAGCTGGGTCTTCTTTGGTTGCCCTGCACAGGAGAACAGAGCTGGAAAGCAGGTTAGTGGGGTGGGGAGGGAAAGGGTATTTTGCAGTAACCTTCCCCTGCAGTGGGGTGGGAATGAGGATTTTGCAGTAACCTTCCCCCAGGAATAGAGAAGGAATGGAGACTTTACACTATCCTTCCCATGCCATGCCCACCAAGCTACGTCCACAGAACCTGTAGTAAAAAAAATTGAATCCCCCCAATGCCTATATCCCATCTATCTATCTTATCTATATCTGTCAAATCCCTGTATCTATCCATCCATCTATACCTCTCTCTATATACTGTATCTTTCTCTTTATTTCTCTTTTGCTATCATCTATCTAATCATTGGGTTTTTATTTTTTTTTTCCAGGTATTTACAACTGAAATAAACAATAGCTAAATAAATAGGTATGCAAAGAGAAATGATCTTATAAAAATAAAATATTGCACTATTGCTTAGGGAGATAATCTGGATAAATAAAATTAGGTAAATAAAATTGAATCTTAATTTTATTGGCTGTCTTGAAATGCCCATTGTGACAATTCTGCTGAAGTTTAAATAAATGTATCTATGCCTTGTATGAAAGAAAACAGTCCATCTTGCTAACACAATGCCAACTTTATTTCAACAAGTGAGAAGTTATCAGAAAAACACAATTTCACATCTTCCTCTAGGGGAAACAAAAATATTTTACTATAAAGTATTTCAAATCACCACAAATGCTTTTCTTGGGTTTAAAAACCCACGTTCACCACATAAGATATGCAAAAAGGTTTTAAAAGCTTTCTAAACAAACTCAGTGTTGAACACTTAACACTTAAAACAGCAAGATTAATTAGCATTTAGATATACTAGACAGACATCGTTATTAAAATAACATATCCATCTGTGTGTGCAAAGAAAAAAAGCATGGATGGTCTTTGCTAACAATTTCTCCCATGCAGTGAAATGATAACCATCTTCGCAATGATGTAGTCTGTATTCTGAGATTTGCATGATGATTTCAAGCTTCTGTGCTTCAGATGTTGAATGTAATAGGCATTAATCTTTGGGTTGAAACCAGACAGACTGTAGTTTAAAAGTCATGGATCATTTCTACAGAACCCACAATGGGCATTTTGCAGAATTGGATGTGGGTGACTGCATGGACTCAGTAGGATGCCTCCATTGTAACAAACTGCCAATTGAAAAAAACAACAACAACAAGCTGTGATAGTTAACACAATATGAAATAGCTTTCCATTGGTGATATATCTTAAAATACCCCAGACTAAGAATAAACGATGCCACAAATGCAATTCTCCACTGCTTTTTCCATTCTCTTCAAATAGCAAGGTGGTTGAGTACTGGTTGATGTAGCCTATTTTGGAAAGGATAGCAGGTGTATCTGATTATGTCAGAAGAACCCTTGTTTCATGAATAAAAGACAACACAGGTTGTGAATGATCTGTAAAAGAAGACATAATAACCACAACCTACCTACACTGGAGTCAAATGTCTATCTTAACCAATTAAACTGCTCTGGAATTCCAGAAATGGAAACTTTTGGAGAAATCTCCTCTTAGATCCCAAATCTGTTAAACTACACGATATCCTCATTTTCTCCTCCTAGCTAATCTCTCACCCATAATCTACGCTAAAGGTTTTGATTCTTCATCAGGTGCACCCTTCATGGCCTCTTCCTCTTCTGGTCTAGATTTCTCTGGATCTATATCGATGGTCAGATCTGTAGAACATTCAGAACTTGACTTCTCCGGGACATCAGAATAAAGGCTCAGAAGATAATGGGCAAACCTGCCATTCTTCTTCCAATCCGAGTCAGACGCGGTGGGTTCCATCTCAGTAGATGTAGCTGCCTGGTCTTGGGAAAGGGACTTGGGAAGGGGAGAGGTCTCCAGTTTCTGTTTGAGTAGATCCGTAGATGGAGCACATTCTATGTCGTAACTATCTCCTGCTTCAGAAGTATTCATTTCTTTGTCCTGAAGGGAAGAATTGGAAAAACACTCAGGAGCGCTGGCGGTTTCTTGGATGTTCTGATATTCTGCTTCCCAATCTTCTGCTTTATCCTGACCAGTTGTGGTAGTCATCTCAGCAACTGCAGTATTATCCTTGACGCTGGCAGGCTGTTGAGGCCCTTGCTTCCTTGGCCATTCAATCTGGCCATGGGTCGAGTATCTTTGGCCTTTGGGACCATCGCACATCTCTTGCCAACAATTTCCATCTCGCTTCCTCTTCATGTTCAGAGTATGTTCTCCAAATGAGGCGCCTTCCCTTTTGCTGTTGGGCGAGCCTGAAGACCAAGGAGTTGACTCGGCCAGGCTTTCCCTGGGGTTGCTCCAAGACTTCCTGAAATTTCCCTCCTTCCTTTGCCAGTTGTCCCCTTTCCAATACCTCCCGCCTTCATCTCTCTGCCTCTCCTTCCATCCCAATGGGGACTGGGATCGTTTCCATCCCCTTGCCGGATCTGCTTGAGGGGATCCAGACCAGTTCTTCCCACCATCCCATTGGGCAACCCTGGCCCGTTGGTTGTGCTGCCTATCCGGGATTCCACTGCCATGAGAATAAGAGTTTCTATAAACTGTATCATCACGGTGAGGCGTACTAGGGTGCCAGGCGTAAGGAGCACTACCAGAAGCCTTATGGCAGGTGGGTTGGCAGCTGTTACAGCAGCTCCCTGCCTGTGAAGCACCCAGGCCATGACACGCAGAGACAGATCCTTGCCCACTCTGAATAGGTAGGGGAGCCAGGGCATTCTGGGCCCCTTTGGCAGCACTGTTCAGCAAGAAGTACAGGACATCCAAGCGTACGGGCACTGTTAAGGAGGACAGATTGCTGGATGATGTCACATGTCCCAAGGAGTTAGGATGCAGGTCAGAAGCTCCAGATGTGGACATGTCTTTGGTGGATGACCCAGGTGGCATCAGCACCAGCCTTCTTTCAAGGGCCTCATGATTAACAGGCTTCTGGTTCTCAGCCATAGGACTTTCTGCGTGATTCCCAGGAGACCCAAAGGCTGTAGGAAAAAGGAGAACACAAAGCCAACTGTCAAGAATCTCAGAGTATATTCATGAACTGGAATAGAGCTTGGTAACAAGGTCAGCCAATGAATAGGCATAGCAACTCAGTCAGCCAATGAAGAGAGTTTGGAAACTGAAACTAGAAGTAGCCTAGGCTGGAAACTGAAACTAGTGGTCTAGGCATGGCTCTATATCAGTGATGGCTAACCTATGACACGCGTGTCACTCGTGACACGCCGAGGCACTTTGACTGACACGCCTGTTGGTGTGGGGAAAACCTGCACATTTAGAGGCTGCCTGTGCTCTGCTCCAATCCCTGCTCCCTGCTTGTTGCATGGAGGCATGGTGTCACCGCTGCCACGAGATCTTTGCAGCAGAGAACCAGTTTTAACCGCCATAAACTGAGGTTTGTCAGTTTCATTACCTCAGGAACGCTACAGGAGGAAAGGAGATCCATGAGGTTCACAGCCCTGTAAGGTGGCCTTCCGATCCCCACATCCTGCACCTGCAGCCCTGAGACCAGGGAGACGAGTTTCACAGCCCTGTGTGATCACCCCAGCCCAGTCCGTCATAAACCAAATTATTGATATTTCTTGAAGTGACACACGACCCGAGGAAGGCTACACTTTTTTCCAATTTTCGACACACCAAGCTGAAAAGGTTAGCCATCACTGCTCTATATTAACCTCTGCAGCTATGTTAAGGTCTGAGTCTGTCTGTTGAAGATGAAACTAACTTGCTTGCTTGCCTGCTGAACTAAAGTGAAACTAATGTCTGTTTCTGTGCTACTGAAGTTACTTGCAACATGTTTCTGTCTGAGTTTGCTCCATTTATTTATTTATTTATTTATTTGATTTGATTTGTCACTCGCTTACAAGATAATAGGTATAAGTATAAACATGAGTAAGAATACAGGAAATAGGTACGAATAAATGGGGACAATAGGACAAGGACGGGAGGCACGTCCTATCCATGTTGAAGAAATCGACAACTGGTTTGTAGAAATCTACTTATGTTTATAAAGATGTTAAATGAAGCATCAGACATCTGTGTTTATTTTTCTGCCACTGAATTAATTTTTCTGGCACTGAATTAGCAAAACTCTGAACAAAGAAAACTACTTCTTCAAACCTGTTTTCAATAGGCTTGAAAAAAAATGGTGGGGTTTTTTGGTGTTTTTTTTTTGGACAAAAGTCTTATCAATTAATCTACACGTCATCTTCCTGCCTTCCCTTCCACAGGAAACACACAACAGAAGACTCTAACCATCAAATAAACCTCCGAAACAAATAAAGAACATTAGGAAATTGAAACAACTTAGGTAGTTCTTGATTTGCGACAGTTCATTTAGTGACTGAAGTTACAAAGGCACTGGAAAAAAAGTGACTTTTTCACACTTACAACCATAGTACCCATCCCCATGGTCATGTGATTTTCATTTGGATGCTTGACAACTGACTCAAACTTATGACAGTTGCAGTGTCCCAGAGTCATCCCTTTTTGTGACCTTCTGATAAGCAATAGTCAATGGGGAAGCCAGATTCACTTAACGACCGTGTTACTAATTGAAGACCTGCACTGATTCACTTAACAAATGGGGCGAGCCAAGTCATAAAATGGGGCAAAACTCACTTTTAACAAATTTCTCCCTCGGCAACATCCATTTGGGGTTCAATTGTGTTTGTAAGTGAGGACTACCTATACTTTCCCCCAAAACAGAGCCTTATTTTAACCTCCAAAATGTTATCTTCAAAAAGGGTTGATTTGAGTGAGGAAAGCTTTCTGCTTCAAATCCCGCGAAGCTGCTACCAGTCAGCGTTGATAATACTGCACTATTTCTTGCACTCCTTCTCTTCCCTGCATTTACTCTGAAAAGGACTATCATTATAAGTAGATAAGATATATTAGGAAAAATATTTGGCATAGAATTTACACTGCATCGCGTTCAGAAAATCACTGCTCATTCTTTAGAAGAAGAAAAACCGTGGTTGCATTTTAACAGAGTTGAACACAGGTACATGCAGGCTGTTTGAAAAGAGACTGGCCAGGTTCATACAACACGTTGAAAAAGGTTAGTGGGTGCATTAACCCAGTGTGGTTAACTTAAGATTTTAACCTGGTTTGCATTTTGCACAGTCCCAAACCGTTTGTCCCAAAGGTGCTTTTTCAGGAGGCAACTAAACTTTTGTTTTTTCTTTTGAAGATGTTTTGCTTTTCATCCAAGAAGCTTCTTCACTTCTGACAGGATAGTAAGGCATGGAAGGATTTATGTTCCTTGCAGACAGCTGGTAACCTGCATCCATCCTTATTCATGCGACTCTGAGGACACAGATAAACTTCAGAGTGCTTCAGTGACCCTCTGAAAGGATGCAAATGACCAGCTGTCTGCAAGGAATATAAATCCTTCCATTCCCCATTATCCTGTCAGAGTTGAGGAAGCTTCTTGGATGAGAAGTGAAATGTCTTCAAAAGAAAAACAAATCAGAAAGTCCAGTTCCCTTCCGGAAAACCACCTTTGGGACAATCCTGACCTGGATGACTGAGAATCCCTACAGATGCTTGTCTCGGGACTTCTCGTGGGGAACTTTGGAGAGTTGAACTCAAAGTCCTTAAACTCTCAACGTATGGAAATATAAAAAAGGAAAATTGGTAATAGATAATGATGCAAAATTAGATAAGAAAGCTGTATTTGTGATTATGGTCTTGTTTGATTTAACATGTTAAAAGCCTGGAACCACACTGTTCACCTAAAAGATGTTTTTAAAGAAATAAAAATAAAAAAATTATTTGGAAAAAAAAAAGTCCTTAAACTCTTAAAAGTTGCCAGGTTTGAAAACACTGGTCTAGCTTTTGATTAAGAAGGTCAACACAGAATACAGGTTTCATACCCAGGGAAGCGTATCACGCAAAACTCAAAATCACATTTGTATTTTTCATACACTTCCAGGTGGCTTCTGGAGATCATTCATCTGCTTTTTTTTTTTATTAAGAGAGAGAAGTTAATAACATTCTGGGTGTATCTTTAGCCTACTCTAGATTTAATAGTGTCATAGTCAGGTTCTGTGAAATTAAGTATAAAGAATAAAGATGACTAAAACCAGGTGTAAACTGATTGTAGAAACCCAGCACTTCTCCTTCCTAGGGCTGTTATTTACTGAGAAGGCCAACAAAGAGATTGGACAAGCATTCATCTAGAATGGTATAGGATTCCCTGCCTGAGCAGGTGGTTAGACTAGAAGACCTCCAAGGTCCCTTCCAACTCAGCTATTCTGTTATATTCAGTTGACTTAACCAAAAACTCAGAATCTGCCCAAGTTACAGTCCTAAGAATCTGGCAATGTTTTTTTTCTTTTTCCCAAAGCTAAAATCCTCATCTCATTCTCCCCCCTACATATCTTTATAGTGCGGTTTCTACGATCAGTTGAACTACAGCGGAATACTCTACCCGACTCTATAGTCTCTTCCCCAAACCCCAAAAACTTTAACCTTAGACTGTCTACTATTGACCTCACCCCTTTCCTAAGAGGTCTGTAGGGGGCGTGCATAAGCGCACCAACGTGCCTACCGTCCCTGTCCTATTGTTTCTCTTATTCTTCTTTTATTTTTCTTATATGTACCCATTTCATGTATTCACAACTATGTATACACTTATACTTATTATCTTGTAAACAATTGGCAAATCAAATCAAATAAATAAATAAATAAATAAATGATCCCCAACCAAAACTTCATGCAATGCATGGCCTGCACTGCAGCTTAAGCCAGTTTGGAGATCTTTCGCGCATCGGGACGAGGTTGTTTGCCTTTCCCCCACCGCGAGAAAGCTTGCAGGCTGATCGGGACGGGAAGGGCTCTTCCAATCCCCTTGCCGGGGATAACGGGGACGAAGGTGGGGGGGGGAGGGGAGAAACCCCTCACTGTCTCCACCTTTAGGCAGTCTGGTCCCTGGTCACGCGTGGGCTTTCCCGGCTCTTTCCAGGGGAAGCGATCTCGAAGCGTAAAGCATAAGACTGGAGTAGGGGCGTAGCTAGAGAAAGGGGGAGGGTCAAATGCTAACAAAGGAAGAAATGTATAGAAGGGAGGGGGGAGAACAAATGTATAGAAGGTGGGGGAGAACGTGTGTCTCTGTCTATCTCTGTCTCTCCTCCTCCTCCTCCTCTCTTTCTTTCCCTCCCTCTTCTCCTCCTCCTTAGATTCTTCTTCTTCTTCTTCTTCTTCTTCTTCTTCTTCTTCTTCTTCTTCTTCTTCTTCTTCTTCTTCTTCTTCCTCCTCCTCCTCCTCCTCCTCCCCTCCTCTTCTTCTTCCTCCTCCTCCTCTTCCTCTTCCTCCTCCTCCCTTCCCCTTCTCCTCTTCTTCTTCCTCCTCCTCCTCCTCCTCTCTCTCTCTCTTTCTTTCCCTCCCTCTCTCCTCCTCCTCCTCCTCCTCCTCCTCTTCTTCTTCTTCTTCTTCTTCTTCTTCTTCTTCTTCTTCTTCTTCTTCTTCCCTCTCCCTCCCCTCTCCCCCTCCTCTTCTTCTTCCTCCTCCTCCTCTTCCTCTTCCTCCTCCTCCCCTTACCCCTCTCCCCTCCTCCTCTTCCTCCACCTCCTCTTCCCCTCCTCTTCTTCTTCTTCCTCCCCTCCTCTTCTTCTTCCTCCTCCTCCCCTGCCCCTCCCCTCCCCCTCCTCCTCTTCTTCCTCTCCCCTCCTCTTCTTCTTTTTCTTCTTCCTCCTCCTCCCCTGCCCCTCCCCTCCTCTTCCTCTCCCCCCTCCCCTCCTCCCCCCCTCTTCTTCCTCCTCCTCTTCCCCCTCCTCTTCTTCTTCCTCCTCCTCCTCTTCCTCTTCCTCCTCCTCCCCTACCCCTCTCTCCCCCCCTCCTCTTCCTCCCCTCCTCTTCCCCTCCTCTTCTTCTTCTTCCTCCCCTCCTCTTCTTCTTCCTCCTCCTCCCTGCCCCTCCCCTCCACCTCCTCCTCTTCTTCCTCTCCCCCTCCTCTTTCTTCTTTTTCTTCTTCCTCCTCCTCCCCTGCCCCTCCCCTCCTCTTCCTCTCCCCTCCCCTCCTCCCCTCCTCTTCTTCCTCCTCCTCTTCCCCTCCTCTTCTTCTTCCTCCTCCTCCCCTGCCCCTCCCCTCCACCTCCTCCTCTTCTTCTTTTTCTTCTTCTTCCTCCTCCTCCCCTGCCCCTCCCCTCCTCCTCTTCTTCCTCCTCCTCTTCCCCTCCTCCTCTTCTTCTTCCTCCTCCTCCCTGCCCCTCCCCTCCACCTCCTCCTCTTCTTCCTCCTCTTCTTCTTTTTCTTCTTCTTCCTCCTCCTCCCCTGCCCCTCCCCTCCTCCTCTTCTTCCTCCTCCACCTCCTCCTCTTCTACTTCTTCTTCCTTCCACACACACACACTCCAGAGAGATCCTTCTTCCTCCCTCCAGGAGGAAGTTTTATTTTCAGTTTTATTTTAAAATTGAAGGAAACTTACGTTTTTCTGCAGGTGGCGTTATAGCCTATGCATTCAATAGGTAGCAATCGTTTAATTTGAAAACGGATTATGTATTTTGGCTATCTGGTTTTCTTTTCTTTTCTTTCTTTTTGCATAGAATCTGCTTCTGAGTGCAAAATCCTGGGAGGAACACTCCCCCCCTTGACAATTCTAGTAATTTACTTTAAAACAAATTTATTGTGGAGGTTTTTTTTTGAGGTAGCACACATACAATCTGATTTGAGCATAAAATCATGGGTTTTCTTCGGAAAATCCTGCTGGCAATTCTTCTTCCCTCCACCCACCTCCCGTATCACGCAAAGATGGAACTCGTGGGTGCGTGTGGCATTTAGAGAGTCCAAACTTTTGCTGAGAAGCCCACACTGGTAGTGGCTGCCACTGAACAGATGTCCATTAGGAAGACTGACGCTTGCTTTAGGTCTACCCAAAGTCTTACAGTCTTCACGTTTTATTCAATAGATTTGTTTTATTGGTAATGGCAGATATTTGGAGGGGACGGCTTTTTTAGGCCAAAAAAAAAAAGCGTAGTATATGCTCCTTAAATGTTCCAAAAATGTCAGGAAAAAAAAAATTGGGCTTATGAAAATCCTTCTTTTCTCTGAGATGGACAAAAAGAGAGAGGTTTTTGGTAGTGGTGGGTTTCAAAAAATTTTTTTACTATTAGTTCTGTGGGCGTGGTTTGGTGGGCGTGGCAGGGGAAGGATACTGCAAAATCCCCGTTCCCTCCCCACCCTATTAACCTGCTTTCCAGCTCCGTTCTCCTGTGCAGGGCAACAAAAGAAGACCCAGCCGATCAGCTGTGGGCATGGCTTGGTGGGTTTGGTGTTCTGTGGGCACGGCTTGGTAGGCGTGGCTTGCTGGGTGTGGCAGGGGAAGGTTCCTACAAAATCCCCATTCCCTCCCTACCCCACTAACCTGCTTTCCAGCTCTGTTCTCCAGTGCAGGGCAACGAAAGAAGACCCAGCCGAGGATTTCTGATCACCGCGTCCCTTCAGAAGAACACTGACATCCTGAACACTGGCGATTACAGGAACTGGGCATGGCTAGTCTAGTGAAGAGAAGGACCAGGGGAGACATGATAGCAGTCTTTCAATATTTGAGAGGCTGCCGCAGGGAGGAAGAGGTCAAACTATTTTCTAAAGCACCTGAAGGCCAGGCAAGGAATAATGGATGGAAACTGAACAAGGAGAAATTTAACCTGGAAATAAGGAGAAATTTTCTGACAGTGAGAACAATCAACCAATGGAACAGAAGTTGCCCTTGGAAGTTGTGGGAGCGCCATCACTTGAGACCTTCAAGAAGAGGTTGGACTGCCATTTGTCAGAAATGGTGTAGGGTCTTCCACTTGGGTGGGGGGTTGGACTAGATGACCTACAAGGTCCCTTCCAACTCTGATTATCTGTTGTTGTTATTGTTATTATTATCTGTTATCCCCTAAATTCCACTGAAGATGTTACCTAGCTTCATGTTACCTAACGAAATGTTCGGAAACCAATGCACAACTTCCACTTTCAATCTGTAGAGTAGCTAGCTTAATTGCACAAAGAGAGTTTCATCAGCAGCCGCCCTAACAAACCACGTTTTTGCCACCTGAGCAGCTCAGTTCCCAGCGTTCCCCTGCCAACATGCATTTTAAAGAAAGTGTTTTAGGAGCGTCTCTACTTACGCCAGTCTTTCCAGACCGCACTGGGCGGGAACCTTAGAATTTGTTGCTTTGATTTCGGCTGCTTCCCAGTCTAAAGAATTGTATTGCAGTCTGAAATACAACAGACTTAACTTGGTTACAGCATGAATCCACTCTCTGAAGGTGCACAACCCACGGGGATCAACAGCTTATCAAACAGGTTAAATATCAAGGCTAATGCTAACCATTTCTGGCATGCTTGTGCAGTTGCAGCCACTGCCTTTAGCTACCCTAGTAGCTTAAAGGTCACATTTCCCTGTAAGACAAGTGTGATCAGGATTTAAAGGCACATTAAAGGGAACTTGTGTGATATTTAAAAATGCACCATCATCACATACAACTCCTTGCTCTAACCAGTCCAGATGTTCTGGGGGTCCAGTCAGTGATAGGATTCAAAACAATTTACTACCAGTTCTCTGAGCGTGGTTTCGTGGGCGTGGCTTGGTGGGCATGTCAGGGGAAGGATACTGTAAAATCCCCCTTCCCTCCCCACCCCACTAACCTGCTTTCCAGCTCCGTTCTCCTGTGCAGGGCAACCAAAGAAGACCCAGCCAATCAGCTGGGACTCAATGGGAGGCAGAGAATAGATGGGGTTGGCGGGGCAGTCAGAGGTGGTATTCGGCGGTTCTCCAAACTACTCAAAATGTCCGCTACCGGTTCTCCAGAACTGGCCAGAACCTGCCGAATACCACCTCTGGGTCCAGTTCCTTGATTTCCATAATATAACCTGACCCATCTGGAAGACCCTAGATTGAGGAGGAGGTATAAATATGTATCACTTAGTTGCTATGGGAAGAGTTTCTTTGACAAGGGATAGAAAAGAAACAAGCTTTAAACCAGGGAATGTCCAATCTTGGCAACTTTAAGACTTGTGGACTTCAAGTCCCAGAATCCCCCAGCCAGCCTGACCTGGCTGGGGAATTCTGGGACTTAAAGTCCACAAGTCTTAAAGTTGCCCAAGTTGGATGCTTCTGCTTTAAATAAAGGAAATGAAAGGTTTTAAATAAAGCAGGGGATTTTTATTTTTATTTAAAAAAGAAAGACCGGAAATGAAACTGGAGTAGGAAGTCAAAACCAGGCTGTGAAAGTGAGGGGGCAGAGGAAACAGAGACAGCAAGGA
Source organism: Notechis scutatus (assembly GCF_049901735.1). Classification (NCBI taxonomy): domain Eukaryota; kingdom Metazoa; phylum Chordata; class Lepidosauria; order Squamata; family Elapidae; genus Notechis; species Notechis scutatus. Next base: position 19,957,511 of record NC_142016.1, on the reverse strand, counting down.
ACAACTTGGTCTTGTTGGCAGAAATCTAAGAGGCACAAAACTGAATTTCTCACCCTTGGCGATGTGTGAACTTTAACTCCCCAAAATCTCATTAAAATGGAAGGCAGTAAGAGTGTAAGACAGAGGTGTCAAACTTGATTTCATAGAGGGCCACATCAGGGTTGTGTTTGACCTCAGGGAGCCGGTGTGGGTGTGGCCAGGGTGGACATGGCCAGCTCGACGTCCCTCGTTTGATCAAATGCCACTTTTTCTAGTAGTTTGCTTTGCTAGCACTCTGCAGCGTGACCCTTCCGGGCTCCATTTTTGGCTGAGACAGCCTCCTGCAACCCTCTTCCAGTGGAAACGGAGCTCGGGAGGGCCACGGGCAGCCCTCCCGGCTATGTTTTCCCTGGCAGAGGCACTGTGGGCCAATCCTTCACTGTTTCCAGGGTGACCCCACGGGCCAGATCTAAGCACCCAATGAGCCAAATCCGGCCCCCGGGCCTTGAGTTTGACACGTCTGATGCAAGAGAACAGTAAGTGCGCCTTCCATTTTAAGTATTTGATTTGTATAACATGGTTTGGAGAAGACGGCTAAGAATAAGAAAACTCCGGGGATGACCTCTTGATTTGAATTTCCCAGGAAAGGATTGGAGCCCCACTAGGGTGGAAGTATAACCCTGGGTGCCAATGGAGTTAAGTCAAAAACTATGGATAGGAGCTGGGGAGAATGCAATAGGGCAGTGATTGTTAGGAATCTGTCCAACAATTAGTTGGGTTGGCAATATATAAACCAACAGTGTATGTTTGTAGCTTTAAGACAAGCTCACTGTAATATTCCAATTGGTTGGTTGTGTTGCAAATTGCCATAACAGGGAGCTAGAAATCATAGCTTGCTCTCTCTGACACTCTATTCTATTGCTATCTGTTGTATTTATGCTGTGCTATCTTTGTTTACTGTAAATGACAAAGGCAACCGGTAAGAAGACTTTGTAATTGGATATTCTTTGGACTGTTAAACGTATATGACCTGGACTGTTTATTGGACTGTGCTATTTCTTAAAGTAAACTTTAACTCAATTCAGTGTAGCTGTGTGTGGCTGAATAATTATTCATAACTACTCTTATAAACATTTCCCTGTGCATATCCTTGTTACTCAAGAGTTATTCTGTACATATAATAACAGGGATGGCTAACCTTTTTGTCGCGTCCTGAAAGTGCGTGTGTGCACGCACAATAGTGCATGTGCGTGCCTGCACCCATAATGCAATGCACACGCCACCCCTCCCACTCGCCCTGCCCCCTGTGCATGCACCTGCTTCCACCCTCGCTCCCCCGTGCATGCATGCACGCCTCCCTGTGCTTCCTCTGCCCCCAGCGCATGTGCGCGCACTCCCCCGCACATACCCCATTTGGGCCTAGTAGGCCTCCCTGCAACCTCCTGGGGGCTGCAGCCCCGCATGCTCCCCCAGCCCGTGCATGCACATGCATCTCCAGCATGTGCTCCGCCCCCTCATTCATGCGCAGCAAAACCTGAAAATCAGCTGGCTGGTGGGAGGCATGAGTGCATGTGTGGTGGAGCTGAACTGGGGTGACGGCTCACGTGTCCTAGAGAGGCTCTGTGTGGCCCTGTGGCATGCATGCCATAGGTTCTCCATCACGGCAATACGGTAACCCGAATTCTGAATAACTTAATGAAGGGACTATGAATAGTCCCTCCTTCTCTGCAAAGGTCATGCTAGCAGCAGCCATGCTTTCAGGATCAGGAGAGGTTCTAGAGTTAGCTTTAAAGGCTGAAGCACATCCATAAAACTATAATTCCCCCAGGAATGGCACAGCATGGGAAAGGCATAGGATTTAATAAGTCATTTAAAAGCAATGCGTCTCTACAGTGTGGAGTAGATTCTGCCTCCCTGGCGGAGCTGAGAATAGGATATTGATTTCTTTCAATCTCATCATCCCTGCCTATTTAGGTCAAAGGCAACAAACTGCCAAACCGATACCCACTGCAAAGTTTTGCAGCGATGGGGATGGTCCTGCAACTGCTTCGGTCCTCCAGTGCCCATATTGCTGGAGCTTAAGTTGAGATTCTGGAGCACCTGAGACTTTGAGCAACTCAGGACATATGCCAATCAGCTCAGTTCAGTGTCGCCTCAAACAGATCCACCTCACCCATCTTGGAAATGACCTTCTGGGTCACATCGTCCTGGTGCAGCTCTGCTAAGCAATGTATCAAGGACAGCAACTTCAGCAACCAATCTGCCAAAAGCATGACTGGGTCTCCTTCCCAACTGCTCCCAAGCAGTCCTCCCAATTTGCCTTCCAGCCCAGAGGTCAACAAGGGAGCTGGAAAGCAGGTTAGTGGGGTGGGAGGTAATGGGGATTTTACAGTATCCTTCCCCTGCCATGCCCACCAAGCCATACCACGCCCACCCAGCCATGCCCACAGAACCGGTAGTAAAATGGTTTAAATCCCACCACTGCGATTGAGACGTATTTATACCTGGTGGAATTATAAAAAGTTATATTTTGCTCTGCTTGAACACGGTCTCTTGCAGCCAGTGCTGAAGTTCAGGGCTGTAGATCTCTTCCAGTTCCTTCAGCTTCTCCAGAAATATTTGGCTTGCTGCTGGCTGGTGACAGACTCTGTCCAGAATGGAAATGACCTGATTCTTCTTGGATCTGACCTCCAGCAAGGAGAAATACTCTGACTGAGTGATGAGGACAGAGCCATGAAGCCAGTGAAGCAGAGGAGCTGGACATGGTTTGA
>NC_142016.1:18701575-18709075 GCF_049901735.1 Notechis scutatus | reverse complement strand
CTGAGTAGTAGCAGCAGGAAGATCCATTCCTTTTAAGCCAGTGCACCCAGAGGGCATGCATTAGATAACCAGGGCTTTCCCAGCCCTGAGGACTATGGAAAGATCTGGCTTGCTTCTGGGGCCATGCAACCAACAACCATCACTGATCCTTTCCTGCAGATCCCCAGATATCTGAAAACTGCTGCCTCTAAGCACATATTTTCTCCACCCACGCAGCCCTGGGATTTCATTTGTATGCATATCAATGCAGCATAATCGGGGCTTTCTCCATCTTTGCTCCTAAAAATGCTGACTTATAAGCGCAATAGAGAATCATCAGAAGGTGCTGCAAAAGAAAGAAAGAAAGAAAGAAAGAAAGAAAGAAAGAAAGAAAGAAAGAAAGAAAGAAAGAAAGAAAGAAAGAAAGAAAGAAAGAAAGAAAGAAAGAAAGAAAGAAAAACAAAACCACCCCACATTCCTTGTAAAAAACAAAACAAAACGGGGACGGATATATTTCTGCAGTGTTTGCTTTTCAAAAAAGAGACCATGCATCTAATCTGCCCCTGAGGAATGTGGCTTGCATCCAGTTGATGGTTCTGGTCCATTTATTCGTCTTTCACAGTTCCTTATTTACAAGAGCTCTGGATGCTTATGGACAGATGCTTGCGATAAAAAGACAAATAGCTGGTTATCTTCTTTGGGCAGAGTGGATGCCTTGAGTCGGTGTGGATGCCCGATGGCTCCCTGGGCAAGTCCTTGCAGCTTTATTGGCAAGGTTAGTCAGAAGGGGTTGCCCATTGCTTCCTTCCTAGGACTGACAGAAAGTGACCCTAGTATTCTGTTCTACATCACAAAGGACCTCCAAGGTCCCTTCCAACTCTATAGTTAAGTATTATAATGTTTTCAGCACTGTAGAATAGAATAGAGTAGAATGGAATGGAATGGAATGGAATGGAATGGAATGGAATGGAATGGAATAGAATAGAATAGAATAGAATAGAATAGAATAGAATAGAATAGAATAGAATAGAATAGAATAGAATAGAATAGAATAGAATAGAAATAGGAATGGAATGGAACAGAACAGAACAGAAATAGGAATGGAATGGAATAGAATAGAATAGAATAGAAATAGGAATGGGATGGAATAAAATAGAACAGAACAGGAATAGAATAGAATAGAATAGAATAGAATAGAATAGAATAGAATAGAATAGGAACAGGAACAGGAACAGGAACAGGAACAGGAACAGGAACTGGAACTGGAACTGGAACTGGAACTGGAACTAGAACTAGAACTAGAACTAGAATAGAATAGAATAGAATAGAATAGAATAGAATAGAATAACAGAGTTTGAAGGGTCCTTGGAGGTCTTCTAGCCCAGTGATCCCCAACCTTTTTGATGCCGCGGCCCGGTACCGGCATCAGCTGGGCGCCGCGGCCTGGTACCGGCATCAGCTGGGCGCCGCCATCTTTTTGATGAAAATGTGCTTCGGCCTCACGAGCGCTTCATCAAAAGATTCGTGACTTTTCCGGGTAAAATGGCTTTCTACCGGAAAAGCTCACGAGCGTAGCGCCGCCATCTTTTTGATGAAAACGCGTGCTTCCGGTGAGCTTTCTACCCGGAAAAGCTCACGGAAGCACTTTTTCATGAAAAAGATGGCGGCGCCCAGCAAGCCGCTGCCGGTAGGGAGTTGTTCCGCGGACCGGTACTGGTCCGCGGACCGGTGGTTGGGGACCCCTGTTCTAGCCCAACCCCCTGCTTAGGCAGGAAACCCTACACCACTTCAGACACATGGTTATCCAATCTCTTCTTAAAAACTTCTAATGTCGGAGCATTCACAACTTCTGGAGACAAGTTGTTCTATATACTAAGAATTGCTAGGGAGGAGCAATAGCAATAGCAATAGCACTTAGACTTCTATACCGCTTCACAGTGCTTTACAGCCCTCTCTAAGCCGTTTACAGAGTCAGCCTATTGCCCCCAACAATCTGGGCCCTCATTTTACCAACCTATTCTAGACCAAACTATCTTAAGTTTCCCTGTCTCCTTGCCCTCCTGGAATGCAGCCCCTCCCCCGTGGGAATCCAGACTACATTCCATCATAGTTACTGTGTTATCTATTACTTGGGTTGTAAATGGTCATTGCATTTCTAATGGGTGCAATTAAGCTGTATTTTGAACTTTCCCAGACTGGTGCCTTCCTAAATCTGTGCCTAAATCTTTAATTGCAGCATTCGTGCTGTTATTTTTTTTTTTCAGTAGGAATAAAAATGGCAAAACTAGAATTCACTCTGGCATAAGTTTTCCACCAAGGCTGAACTGAAATTAATATGCATTTAGTATTTTTTACTGAAATTATAACATTTTTTAATGCTATTATCATTCTCTTACCCTTTTGAAAAATTCAAGATAATCTATGCACATATGAAATTTTCATGCATAACATGAAAATGTTTTTATTTCCTGAAAGCTTATGGAAAAAAGGGGAAACCTTCTAGCTTTTAAGGTACCACTCCTCCCTGGCTGAATTTACATAGCAGGCTACCTAGAAGAAAATTGGTACAGGAACTTAGTAGTTTTGTGTTTTGTGAGAGTCCAACCATTATCTTGGTGTGTTGTCTGAACTAGGCCAGCTGTGAAGCTATGGTTTCTGTTTTGGAGGCACAGCATATTATGGAAACACAAACACTGAATTTTTTGGACCTGCATAAATCTATTTGACCTTCCAAGAATCTATTGTGTGCTTAATTGTGTTGGAAAATTGACTTGCCCGCTAGGAGTGAAATTCAATTTTTTCCCCCCTATTGTTTCTGTGGGTGTGGCCGTGGGTGTGGCTTGGTATAATAGTAATAGCAACCAGGAGCAACCAGGGGCGATTTTTCACCGATTCAAATGGTCCCAACCACCTTTCACGAGGTGAGCCAAAGTGGATGAATTTCACCCCTGCTGCCTGTCCTTTTGAAAGTCTGGCTTCTAACAAGTCTGGGTTCTCTGCTGCCTTCTCTTCATCGCCTCTGTTTTATGGCAGCTGACCTGGGCAAAATTAGGGCTCCAAGAACACATTGTCACCTGAGCTGGAGTTCTGCACTGCCCATTTCCTCCAGAATGTTTGCAACCCACATCCAGTCATCTCTAAGATCAGGAGTGGTTTGTTAAATAAAACCAGAATTGGCTGGGTTTGCACAAGACACCAACTTTGGCGGCGACCGAGAAAAACAAGGTTTAATGGGTTGTGTAATCGCAGCCCTGTGGCTACTACTTGCACCAATGGATACCACAGCCTTGTTTGTCTTTTCGTGGTTCTTCAAGATAATTGCATTAGGAAACATCCATTTATAGGCAGTGAATTGTACTCTCATTGGAAGCTACATTTTCATCCTGCATAGCCAAACATCCAAACTGCCTTGTGCTGGTAGAGATTGCAACGGCCTTCCTTCCTTCCTTCCTTTTTAAATAATTTCAGGCAGCCCTCGCTCAAGTCCTCTCCAGCCTGAGCTGGATTTTTGAAAGGACAGAACGGTACTCAATTACCTCTTTGGTAACCGCTGAGAACAGGCTGTAACAGAGTCCGGTTTCCACTTGGGAATGTTTTACGGTTTGCAGCAGCCAAAATGCCTGATAACATGTCGAAAGTGGGATGGGGTGGGGGGCAGCAGCTGGGCAGAACAGAGCCAAGCCCAACCACACTGAAAGGAGCCAAGAAGACCATTCCAGAAGAAGGAAGGAAGGAAATGACCTTAGCTCAGGCTGCTTGTCCAGCCCAGGGGTGTCAAACTCAAGGCCCGCAGGGGGCTTACATCTGGCCTTCAGGCGGCTTACATCTGGTCTGCAAGGGGCTTACATCTGGCCCATGGGGGCTTACATCTGGTCCACAGGGGGCTTACATCTGGTTTGCAGGGCTTACATCTGGTTTGCAGGCAGGTTACAACTGGCCTGCAGGGGGCTACAACTGGCCTGCAGAAGGCCATCTGGTCGAGGGCTACGCTGGTCCACAGGGGCTTACATCTGGTTTGCAGGGGGCTTACACCTCGCCTGCAGGGGGCTTACATCTGGCCTGCAGGGGGCTTACATCTGGCCTGCAGGGGGCTTCCAGAGGTGGTATTCAGCAGGAGAACCGGTAGCAGAAATGTTGAGTAGTTTGGAGAACCAGCAAATACCACCATTGACTGGAGATTTTACAGTATCCTTCCCCTGCCATGCCTACCAAGCCACGCCCACAGAACCAGTAGTAAAAAAAATATTGAAATCCACCACTGGGTGCTTCCATCTGGTCCACAGGCCCACCCTGGAAACAGCGAAGGACCGATCCACAGTGCCTCTGCCAGCAAAAATGGAGCCCAGGGAGGCTGCACACACGCAGGCTCCCTGAGCTGTTTTCGCTGGCAGAGGATTGCAGGAGGCCATCGCGACTGAAAATTTTTTAATCCACGCCCCTAACTATGGCCCGCCCGCGAATTCGAGTTTGACACCCCTGATCTAGCCCAACTGACCAGGTTCACCCAGCAGGGTGTGGTTCCCAGCATTTGCTAAAATTCTAAGTTAACTAAGGTAAGCTAACTTAGAATTCAAGCAGAGACTATAAGAGGCTTAAACTTCCAGTGCTCAGAACTTTTTCATCTCTGTTTCCAGTCTCACTGGTATTGTATATGTTGTATATTCTTGCTAGTGGAACAAGAGAAGTATCCTAAATCTTTCCCCCAAAGTAATGGTTTAGACAAAACTCTGTATTCTAGACACAGAATGTGCTAGTAGAACCCTGAATGTTCCATATCTGGAACATTTCTTCCCTATTTTTTATTTATTTATTCATTTGATTTGTCAATTGCTTACAAGATAATAGGTATAAGTATAAACATAGTTATGAATACATGGATACATATAAGAAAATAAAAGAAACAATAAGACAGGGACGGTAGGCACATTGGTGCGCTTATGCACATCCCCTACAGACTTCGTAAGAAAGGGGTGAGGTCAATAGTAGGCAGTCTAAGGTTAAAGTTTTTGGGGTTTGTGGAAGAAACCACAGAGTCAGACGAGTATTCCACACATTGACCACTCTGTTGCTGAAGTCGTATTTTCTGCAATCAAGTTTGGTGCGGTGAATCATGAGTTTGTATCTCTTGTGTGTTCTTGTATTGTTATGGTTGAAGCTGAAGTATTATGTTATGTTATATTATGAAGTATTATGTTATGGTTGAAGCTGAACTATCTGTAATGCAGAGTTGGGTTTATCCCTTGAACAAACCAATCCTCGAATTCAGTGTTTCTCAACCACAGCAACATTAAGATGTGAGGACTTCAGCTCCCAGAATTCCCCAGCCAGTCATGTTAATACATATTTACGGATACAGACTGTTACAAAACATGCAGAATATATCTTCAGGGTTCCCCCACTTACGTACACCCCTACGAGCCAAACATAGGTATATTTGATTTTTCCCAACTTCCTGATGTTAATAATGTCTCCTACTCTGGATAATGTGGAAACCTGTTTTGCAAAACAAAAAATTAGGTAAATGTGTTAAAAGGAACCTCTTATCACATCATCAGTTAGGCCAGATTGCAGTAAGCATTCGCCTTGAAAAATACAGAGTAAATCCAGCATGATTAGGTTATTCCACACTGACAACAAAGGATGCTCTTCTGCTGATTGGAATTGATATTTTTTCGCTGAGTATCTGAAGCAATAATTCAGTGGGGAGCTTTGATGGAAGTGATCCTGAAAGGATATAATGGATAGCTTTGCCCAAAGAAGAAATCTAAGGGCTAAAATATGTACTTTGCACCCAAAAGCATCAGGGATGAATCTACAGTATCCCCAATTACGATTTTATTTATTTACTTATTAGATATTTTTTGTATCCACTATTATTATTTTTATAAATAACTCAAGGTGGTGAACATACCTAATATGCCTTTCTTTTCCTATTTTCCCCACAACAACCCTGTGAGGTGGGTTGGGTTGAAAGTGTCTGACCCAAGATCACTCAGATAGTTTTCATGGCTAGGGTGGGAATAGAACTCACTGTCTCCTGGTGATTGGCCCAAAATCACCCAGCTAGCTTTTATGCCTAAGGCAGGATTTGAACTCTCAGTCTCCTGGTGATAGACCCAAAGTCAACCACTTGGCTTCCCATGCCTAAGGCAGGACTAGAACTCACAGTATCTTTGTGACTGGTCCAAAGTCACCCAGCTGGCTTTCATGCCTAAATTGGTACTAGAATTCAGCGTTTCCTAGGTCAGCATCTTTGCCACTGCACTATTCCGAATTGTATCAGATTGCTAGTCTTCTTCTCCCATGGACCAGCATAGCTGTTTGACTTGTATATTTATTTAGTGGTGGCTTATTTTCTCTTATTTTCTCAGCATAATAACATGGTCCTCTAAGCAAAGATTGCATATCCCTTCAAACATCAATTAAATGGTTTTTTAAAAGGGCAAGAACTAGCCCAGAGGAAAAAGCAGAGGGGTAAAAGTTATATATATATAGTCAACTAAACATCAAAGAGAACAAACCAGTTCAGCCAAGAAAGAAAGTTTGCCACAGGCTGTAAGAAGAACATGTCTATGTTCTCGGTCATCCGGATGCTTTTTTCAAGAGGCAACCGGACTTTCTGGTTTTTCTTTGAAGACGTTTCACTTCTCATCCAAGAAGCTTCTTCATCTCAAGATGAACAGTGTAGGCATCAGGTAGTCATCTCTGGGGACAAAATTTCATAAGAATGGTCACATCATCCAAAGGTCTTTCTTCTTACAGTCAGTTTTTCCTGGGGAAGAACTTCAAGGAAGACTGGTTGACCAGAATGACCAGAATGATTGCTTGTGTGTGTAAAGGACAAGACTAACGAACTTAGGAATACTAGATTTTGATATTATGACCAGTGGTTTCCATGTAAATTATCCATATTTCCAAAAATTTCTTACTCCTTTCAGGTATTTCACATCACGCGTTCAGTCTAGGGTGTGATTGTGATGTATATCTATAATTTCAGGTATAATGAAAAGGGGCACTGGAAATCAATCTTCCCATACAAAATACTTGGATTATTATGCAAAGATGCAGTCACCGAGGCAAGAGAGATTGCAGTAAATAAGGACATAGAAATCATTTAGGGTAGGATAGTGTTTCAAAGAATAGATTATACCAGGCTCCCCTGCTGAACTTCATTACAGAGATAATCAGTTCCTATTGGGCAATCCTGATGTAGGTAAAACTGAAGGATAATGAGATTCCTTCCAAAAAAAGAAAGAGATATGAAATTCGATGCATACAGTTTTAAAAGTGCATAAAAGTGGGACAAACATATGTTTTGTATGGTTCCCAGAACCAAGATGCTCCAAATCAGTACCAAAATACCAAGCATGAAGCAAATTAAGTCCAATTTGGTACTTCCAGAGATGTCTTCTCCAATGGGGGTATTCAATTTGTTTTACTACTGGTTCTGTGGGCATGGCTCGATGGGCATGGCAGAGGAAGGATACTGCAAAATCCCATTTCCTCCTCACCCCACTAACC